>NW_022995114.1:84636-298241 GCF_008704595.1 Diutina rugosa | reverse complement strand
CTAACACTGGTGCTCTGCTCCCAAACTGGACTCTCCCGCGCCCTAAGCCTAGACCGCCTTCACGCCCCTCACCTGCTCCCCACGCCGCACCCGTGGGGCAGGGATCTCGCCCCGCGATCGAAGGTCACGGGGACAATAGGGGCGGGTTCATTTATTTTTCCCAGCGAGGTGGGGCAGCTCAAGCAGGCAGGCGGATTGTTCTACAGAGGCATCGCAACCGGTGGGGTGTATTGTGCTATGTGAGTCTAAATCAGGGCTAGTGCACTAGCCTCGTAATTGGGTCATAATTGGTTTTCGTTTGAAAGGTGTTAAGCTTCTAAAGCTAGAACGCGGCCTCGCCGCCGTCGTCGTCGTTGCCACCATCATCGTCACCGTCGTCAAAGTACTTCTCGGCATTATAGTCGTCGTCGTCGTCGTCCTCGTCGTCGTAGTTGTCGTCGGCGTCCTCCTCGTTCTCCTCCTCGCCGTCCTCATCATCACCTTTGCCTTCGTCGACATCGGCGAGACTCTTGAGCCG
Organism: Diutina rugosa; assembly: GCF_008704595.1. Lineage (NCBI taxonomy): Eukaryota > Fungi > Ascomycota > Pichiomycetes > Serinales > Debaryomycetaceae > Diutina > Diutina rugosa. The sequence continues at coordinate 297,724 of NW_022995114.1, read as the reverse complement.
CTCAAGCATGGCAGCGGCCTCGTCGGCTCCCAGCTTCAGGTAGCCAAGCCCGTTGGCGCTGGTGTACTTCAGCACCGCCAACAACTTCTTTTTCAGCACCCCCATCACCGAGTACAACTCCTGCGGGAACATCTCGATGGCGAAGGGATGGTCGTCGATGGTGCGGGCGACCTTGCGGGTCTTTGTGTAGCGGTCCTGGTAGCGCTCGATGCCGTCGGGCTGGGTGGCAGTGGCGGCGTTGTCGTCGGTGGTGAAGAAGGCGCCCTCCGCCATCAACCGCGTGAAGGCGATCTGCTGCTGGGCCGGCCCGATCTCGGCCGCCCGCGGCGCCCCGTTCACGGGGAGCACCACCGACGCCTCCTCGCCCCCATTCAGCTGGATGTCGGCATAGTCGAGCCCAAACGGGAGGAGCACCCGGTTCTTTCGAAACCCTCCCAGCATTGGCGATGAGCGCGGTGCGGCGCGCCGCTTATCAACAACCACCAAGAGGGAGCAATGGAAAATTGTGATCCCTTCAGAATTTCTATTGTCATTGACTATTGGTTTTTGCTTCTTCGTCTTTTTACTCGAAGACAACTCTTGGTTGAATTTTAGGCTTAATTGGTGTCCAGAACTTACGATTTTGAGCCGCACCTACTCTAATGTGTGTGCTACCAATTGACACTAAAATCAATGAGTGTCTTTGAGGTTCAAGTTTCAGAAGTCACTATTAGAGAGGCAGTGAAGTTAGGTGTTTGGAACCGTACGCTATGGGGTTAAATAGCTCTCAAATGGTTAGCAGATAGGTCCTGTCCTTCATGTGTCTAATCTCGCTACTCTACCCACAATCAAAGTCAGGACTCCCATCACTTAGATCTCCGTTTAAATCCGGAACCTATTCCCCAAATCGAACTCTTCTTTGCCGTTAATATGTCACGTTGACTCACCTTATCTTTCACCCTCACTATGAGCCTACCGATTCATCGAGCGCATCGCTTTACTGCGATGGGCAAGTGCGAGCGCAACGGTGATAACTATATTCACCACCTCCCACAGAACCAAAACCAATTGACAATCTGTTAACTGTGGTGTTTATTGTTTGCTTCAGCCTCCCGCACAACACTAAACTTACCTCCAATTCTCTATCTGCAATGCCTTAAAGTTACCCCCCTGGTTCAACACCTACTCTACCAGTTAACCAACGTTAATCTCCCCTCAAACGCCGCAAATAGCTGCACTCATCACCCTATGCCGTATCAACCCACTTTTGTGTATAAAGCCCCCGGCCCCAGCAATCGCAGCACCGCTTACTCTCCGCCTTCTTTGTTTCGCACGGGGTAGTGACTCACACGTACTGACCCCTGACTGTGCCTGGCCAAACAATGTCCAAGTTCAAGCACTCGAACACCAAGCGCCGCGGGCTGGTGGTGTACGGCTCCGTGGGCAAAGGCGGTTTGTTTTTGCCCCAGGACTTCAGCGACCAGCCCGACCTCGACGAGGACCAGCAGCCCCTCATCACCCCGCAATCGCCAGGGTTGGCCCACCACCTGGACATCAGGGACGAGCTCGTCGCCCAGGAGCGTGAGTTCTTGCTGGACTTAAACCTCCACCCGCCAGCCGACGACAGCGACGTCAACCTGATGTTTTCCGAGGCGTTGTTGTCGCAACATTTAGATGGAACTACCGCCAAGATCGAGACCAAGGCGTTGGCTAAAGCGTCAATCCCGTTGGTGGCGACATTTGTCCTCCAGAACTCGCTCTCCACCGTGTCGGTGTTCACCGTGGGCCACTTGGGCGCCGCCGAACTCGCGGCGGTGCTGATGGGCGCAATGACGGCCAACATCATGGGCTACGCCACCATCCAGGGGATCGCCACGTCGCTCGACACGTTGTGTCCCCAGGCATTTGGTGCTGGTAACTACAAGCTTGTGGGGACGTACATGCAGCGGTGCATCGCCATCATCTTCCTTGTGATGGCCCCCATTTTGGCTCTGTGGGTGTTTTGGGGTGACGGGTTGTTATCGATTGTGGTACCTGACCCTGCTACCGCTCACTTAGCCGGAGTTTACCTCCGTGATGTGGCTCCGGGTGTCCCCGCCTATATCGTATTTGAGTGCGGTAAACGGTTCCTTCAGGCCCAGGGGATCTACCACGTGCTGACCCTCTGCTTGCTTGTGGCGGCTCCGCTTAACCTTGTGATGAACGTCGTGTTAGTCAACTGGTGGGGCTACCAGGGCGCCCCCATCGCCGTCGCCATCAACTACTGGATCATGGCGTTCTTGCTCTTGTACTTCACCATCTACCGCATGCCCGCGTCCAAGACGCCGCTGGGACTCGACCCGAAAGAGTGCTGGCCTGGTTTTGACTGGAAAAACATCTTCAGTGGCTGGGGTAACTTAATCAGCTTGGCCATCCCTGGTTTGGTAATGTTGGAAGCAGAATTTTTATCCTTCGAGATCATGACGTTAATGGCATCCCACTTAGGTACGATCAATTTGGCGGCGCAGCTGATCGGTGCTACTTTGGCCTCGCTCACTTACCAAGTACCTTTTGCCGTCGGTATCGCTGCCTCGACGAGAATCGCTAACTTTTTGGGGGCTGGGCTAGCCAAAAACGCTCACAAGACTACTCAAGTCGCTCTCGCATTTGGGGCTATTGTCGCCCTTCTCAATTTCGGCGTCGTCTACTTCGGCAAGGACTTCATTGCTCGTCTCTTCACCAACGACCGCCGGGTGATCAAGACCCTCCACAAAGTCATCTGGCTCATTGCCCTCATGCAAGTCGTCGACGGCATGAACGCAGTGCTGGCAGGCTGCTTACGGGGCCAAGGCCAGACGAAGATTGGCGGGGTGGTCAACTTATTAGCCTACTACGTGGTGGGGCTCCCGCTCTCGATGTGGCTCACATTCTACTCGCCGTGGAAGGGGACGTTGGCCGATATCTGGGTCGGGTTCGTGGTGGCGCTTCTCATCATTCTGGGGGTGCAATCGACGGTGGCTCTCCGCTCCGACTTCGGTAGACTCGTGGCGATGGCCAAGGTGAGAGGGGGTGCATTTGTTGGACATTGAATAACATCGGGTAATTTTAGAGTATTAATTAGATCATCCACGACTTCACGTTTAGCTTTACAACTCTCTCTCAGTGCATCATTTGTGTCATTCGTAACTATATACAATTTTAAACGTCAGTGGGGCCAAAGTATTCGTAAGTAGGGGTCACGCCCAATTCGGCGAACTTGGCCAAGTATTCCCTCATCATCGGTCTGGGACCAAGCAAGAACACATCGGACTTGATGGATTCGACATCGGCAGGAGCGATTCTCTTCGCGTTCAAAGTACCGATGGCGTCGGTGACGTCGGCGCCCAGCGAGATGTACTCGACCACTTCCAAGTTGTAGTCCTTCGACCATTGCGACAATTGGGCCACAAACGGTCTGTTGGCATCGCGGTTGCAGTACAACAACTTCGCCTTCTTACCCTTGGGCAAAATGTCTTCGAGGATAGCCATGACGGGGGTAATACCAATTCCGCCAGCGATGAACGTGGCTTCGTCCTTGTCTTCTTTGAACACGAACTTACCTTCAGGAGGAGCCACCTTCAACACGTCGCCTTCCTTCAAGTTTTCGTGGATGAAAGTGGACACTAACCCGCCGGGCAAGTGCTTCACCGAGATTCTGTAAGTGTCGTTAGTGACCGCAGAAAGCGAGTACTCACGCAGTTGTTCGTAGTCGAAGCCGGGGATGTTCCATCTGATACACACGTACTGACCAGGCACCGCCTTTTGGATGTGGCCGTCTTCGGGCTTGAAGTAGATCGACTTCACGTCCTTACACTCGTCGACGATCTTGGTCACCTTGAACGGCTTGAACCCTTGCCAGTCGTTCTTCTTGTACTCCGCCGACTCCAACCCAATCAAGAGGGAAGCGAGGTTACCGTAGGCAGCAGCCCAGGCACCGATAAAGTCGTCAGTGGCAGCATCACCGAGCATCTCCTTCATCGTGGCGATCAACAGGTTACCGACGGCCTCATAGTCGCCGGCCCGGACTTGCAAACCAACGTGCTTAGCGACAATTTGCAACACGAAGTCAGTAAGGGGAGTCAAGTCGTCGATGTTCTCAGCGTATTTAAGCAAAGCGAACGCGAGGATCTTCGGTTGTCTCATGAGCTTCTGGTCGGTCTGGTTGAAGAAAGGCTTGACGTCGGGGTAGTCCTTGAACATCTTCTGGTAGAAGTTCTTGGTAAGCTCCTCCCCCGCCGCCTTGAGCGTGGGGACGGTGTCCCGGATGATTTGCTTTTGCGCTTCGGTCAATTCCACTTGCTTGTACACGGAAGCCATCGGTGGTATGTTGTGTAGGGAATCTTTAGTCACAAAAAATCAGCACTGAGGTATAAGGATATTTATTTACTGTAATTTTCGCAACATTACGGGTTTGTGTGCCATGCTGTCTGTGATGAAGGGTCATGACATGCATGCAACGAAAACCTCTCATCCGCATCGCCGTGAGATGAGGCGATGGAAAAGAAATACACAGGCAGGGTAAATATCATTCAGTGAGTGATATTATATGGTTTAGATGGTGGAAAGGACCTGTTTTCAATCCAATTCTTTACGCTAGAGCTAATGTAGCTGACTCATCTCAATTCGCTTTGACAGGAGTCGCCCACATGAAGTCACGGTGTGTGCCAGAAATCAGCCCACCAAACGCCGCTGCTCATGGCATTAAATGTCCGTAAGAAATCACCACTGACCCAAACAGCTGACAATAAGTACTTGATTTTTACATTAGCGATACGTTCAAATCTACTCACCAGACATATCCCTGATCAGAGTACCGTCTCCACCCTACGATGCGCTTTCCAGAATTTCATATCAGAGAGCAACCATGTTGATCAATATTATCGATAGTAGAATGTCTGCACAGCTATACGCGGTGAGACCATAATCACTACCTATTTGCTTAATTAGTCACCTTTTTTTCCAATCCCTGATTCCCTCTTCTCCTAATTCTTCCGTAGTTTGTCAGCCTTCCGAACTTTCCCTTCGTCTAAGCGTACGCGGCATCGCGTTTTTCCTCACGTGTTGAGCACCAACGCCAGCCAATGATAACCCGCACATATCCAACCGGCACCCCACCACCTCTCCCCACAGAGCCCTTTAATCGATAACAAAATAACCTAAACGTTTAGTGATACCTTTTATCTCTCATTTACCTTAGTTTAAACAATTTTCGCTGGCTCCCCATGCTCGTTGGTCCCCACACCCTAGGGGGGTCGTTCGCGATTTTTCCACCAATACACCCACACTCCACGACCGTCCATCCTATCCACCATGGTTCTCGGCGAGTTTTTCATTGGCAGACACAAGTGGCAGAACGTCGAAGAGACCCCGATGCCCCTGGACGTCCCCGACGTCGAGGAGGTCGGCGCCACCCTGGCGCCGTTGTTGAGTGCCGCCTACTTCATCGGCGCCCGCTGCCAACCTTACAACGACGACTTCATGATGTGCAAGGACGAACACAACGGCGGTGCCCTCGAGTGCTTGAAGGAAGGGAGACGCGTCACCCGGTGTGCGGTGTCGGTGCTCAAGGACATCAACACCCACTGCTTCGACGAGTTCAAATTGCACTACGAGTGTCTCGAACAGGAGAACCACCGTCTCGGCCACTGCCGGGCGCTGGAAAAAGTGTTCAACAAGTGTGTGTTTGACAACTTGAAGTTGGAAAAGAAGATCCCCGGCCCCGAGGCCCAGATCCACTTGAAGGAAAACCCCATCTACACTGGTTCCACCAGAGACCCCAAGGTGACCGCCGAGTTCTTGAAGAAGAAGAACGAGCAACAACAACAATAGGGAGCATAGCATAATATACGTAAAATTTCGTTGGTAACATTGGACTGAATGAGAGGTAATCTCTGCTACCAAATGTAAGTAATGCGACAACTAAGACATTGTAGTCTTTGTGTTAGAGATCTAAACTGAAAAATCATCAAACTCGGCTATGTGTTTTTGAACTTTACAGTGAGTTTGAGCTAAGGTCCGCAATTGACAATTTGTTGATATATTGACTCAACTATGCTTTTGCAATTTTTCAGTTGGCATCAATATTGTAAGTTCTATGTGTAGAGTAGCATAAAATTTCATGCTATAGACTCTTGCAATTGTGGACTGACTCACTGTTAAATTGGTAGTCCTGACGAGAAATATTAAGAAAAGTTAATCTTAGATAGATGGAAAGTCGAACCATCTTATATGCGCTCATATCTGGAGAAATAACTATCGTCAAAATTAATCGAATGATAGACTCTTCCTGATCTCAGGCAACTCCAAACATCTGTTTATCATCGGCTGATTGCTAAATCCGATGCATTGCTGGTATCGCGGACTATAGCAGACTATAGAAAGATTTTAGGGAGAGGTCGCCTGATAGTAAACTAGTCGCATCGTAAGACAAGTCCGTGATATTGATGATTCTCTTATTGCTTGATAGTATCATCAGCTATAGACCAACACTTGGTCGTCTTCACGTTTTGTTGTCATCGTTGGCAAAATAACGAACCACAAAAGTTATCGTTCACACCTCAACTCGTTTCAGCCTAGGGTTACAGCAAATTAATAGAAGTGAATCACTACACCAGTCCTTGGCTTTGACGATAGTGGCTCACGACCTTAGTCTATTTCTGTCAATAAAAATAATCCCCTTAGCAAATATTTTATCCATCACTTGGGCTCGCCGCCTTAAGCGACACTCGCAGCTCCAGCAAACTTTTTTCCTGCTATATCCGCCATGGACCCGAGTCTAGAATGGGGTATTTTCTGCTCGCTGGAGCTGCACCACATGCGATGTGGAAGTGGTGCATCTATGGGCCAAAAACCGAGTGCCAGTTGTAATTTAGTGATTGCAACACTCAACGGTTATGATGAGGCACACGCGTTCAAATTCCAGGGTGGAATATCGCTTAGCTAGTGATAATTGAAAAATCACCGTGCCGTGCTCACAACGCAGTCGTAAACGAGCACCTCGCATGCTTCTTCTGCGAGAACATGAAACGGCTCCGAAAAAAGAATAACAGTAAGGCGCTATCAACGAGCACATGGTAGGGCAGGTTACATATGCGGAGCCGCTGATTGGACGGCTGGGTAAGACATACACAAAGGACAATCTTCAACAAATGGTTAAATTACATATATGAGATCGCCACACAAAGCTTAAGGACAAAATTTCATCTGGTTGCCGAACCGCTTAATATTTTTTTATCCGGTTAGCTTCGCCTCATATTTGGACATTTAGCCCCTCGATCGAAGCCCCGCCAACGGTTGCCTATTTTGCACCTTTCCTCAACAAACGCTGGCCGAGATGTGATCATGCGATAGGCACATCTCCGGGCATATATGTATACAATACGCCTACATGATATTGGGGCGAAATCGCCCGAGGGTTGGGACATGATGCTCGAACGAGAAGGCTGGAGAGCTCCGGGAAAGTCTGGAATGAAGTAAGGTTTTTTAGCCAAAATGGGGCGAAGGGGCACGTGAAGAGTCTCCTGTAAGGAGGCGTGAGAATTTCATGACTTGAGGCTTATACTGAAACAGGATGGAGTGGTTGGTAACATTAAGCATTAGATTAATTAGTTAGGTGTGGGGTTGTTACCACATTCACTGATGATGTTGTTTGATGGGGGAGCAATGCAATTTATTCGTCGTCGGTTTCTTGGGCCATTTTTTCGTAGCCCAACAACTTGAACATCTTCCAGACACAGAAGGCAATGAGCGACCCGATCATGGGACCGATCCAGTAGATCCAGTGGTAAACGGGGAACGACTTGGCGGCGACACAGGCGCCAAAAGAACGGGCGGGGTTAAGACCAGCACCGGTGTAGTAGACACAGAACAAGTGTCCCACGAACAACGAGATACCAATGATCACGGGGGCAAAAGTGTTAGCCGGCGACTTTTCCACCGCCATGAAGAGCACAGTAAGACACAACAACGCGGTACCGAAGGCTTCGATCATAAGCCCACGACCCTTGGAGCAGCCACCGCCGAGACTGTTGGTGAAAGCAATGGGACCGGGAGTCATGGCCGAGGCGGCACCAGCAGCAGCCATACCGGCGATGATTTGGGTAAATCATCATTAACAAACCCCGGATGGGGTGGACGGCACGGGCAGCGATCAAAGTAAGGGTGACGGCAGGGTTCAAGTTACCACCGGAGATTCTGGCGACGAGGAAAATGGCCACCATGACCCCAAAACCGAAACCGAACGAGATCATGATCAATTGATGAGGCGACGACCCCTTGGCTTCCTTGAAGGCAGCATCTTGCAAGAGGGGTTCTTGGTTGGCAATTTGGGCAACCATGAAGGCAGTCCACAAGAAGATGAAGGTCCCGACCAATTCCCCCAACACCGCCAACAAGTCGTTCAGGATGGGCGACGATCTGAAGTAGACGTTTCTCTTGGGCTCGTTGTACGCCGTCTGGTTGGCGTCAGCGAGTTCGTCGGCTTCCACTTGCGCTTCGTGATCGATGTCAGTCATATTGGAATGGCTACGGCAATAAAACAGGTTGGGGGCAAGTGGTGGGGTTTATATAGTCGCAAATCTGGATGAGGAAGCAAGGAGGAGTTTCACCCGATGCATGACCGGATATAATTAGCACCAAACGTTTCACAGCCGCTGAAATTGATCGGCGGCGACGTGCCAACAAAAATCTACAGCAAAAATGTCTCCGACGTTTACTACCCGTTGCCGTTAACGGCAGCTCGAGTACGGTGGCTATAGTGGCTAGACCCACCTAAAACAACTTGCTCCGTCATCTCCACCCTCAGAAGTCCGCAGGCCCCATCTATGCTCGTGACAAACAGAAAAAAAATAAACTCGATATTATTTTATGCTACAGCTCTCTGTACGCCGTTTTACCCAGAGGAGGGTCCCTTCGCCATGATGCGTCCCATATGAATTGACAGCTCGCCAGCAGCGATTGCCCCTATGACTAAAATTGGGGCAGCAATCGTTGACGATGCCGTGGTTGCTTGGGGGCAGTCTAGGTCCCTTAGTCATTCGGTGCGTGAAGCGGGTCAGCCGCGACCACCAGCCAATTGGCACCGTCCACAGCTATGGCAGAGGACCTCTAGGGAAATGAAACCTGCTGCGCCCGGCCTCCCGATGTCGTGGCCCTAACCCAGAGCGCATAATGGCTGGGGCCCCGTTACCCGAGGTCTTCGTTGTTGTCCTGAGGGCCAGGGCTCCGTGACAAGCTCGTAGTGCATATGCGTGCTGCCATCGAAAAGTCTTGCAGCATAAGCCACACCTGATGGAATTGTCCCGACCCCATGGAGACATGTGTGTCTCTAGACTGAGGTAAATTCAAGTTAAAACGTTTCCAAACATTTCGTTTTACCATAGTGACACGAGATACCTTTCGTTTACTGGCATTTCAATAAACGTCCTCGACTCATTCCACCAACAGGCACCAACCTAAAAAACCCTAGCCGTGCAGCCCCAGACTTCCGCAGAGGTGGCCACCGCCCTTCCAGTTACCCTCCACTTGTCGCATGCGCCTGGCGTAACCCCTACTTTCAACCCCACGGCTTGGGGGAACCGCTACCATGTGATCTCGCCCGAGATGAGTGGGTACGTCGCAGTGGGCATCGAGCATTCATGTAGTCAGGTGCTTCTCCGGATGCACCAGCCAGCATGAAAGGCTGGCCACTTTCCCGAGCCAAACCACGCCATAAGCTGATTCACCAGGAGCCGCTTTTCTCGCCTCGAAACCCACCAGTTCTCATGGAGCTGTCTCGTCCCCTCGATCCATACGCAAAAAATGTCGCTTGACTCTGCCTCGCAGCGACGGATTTTTACCCGACGAGCAGCAGCTGAGATGGTGTATTTTGCCTACTCCATCTAGCCCAAAACGGTAGTGTTGCTGCTGTGCCGCACCACGTTATGCTTCCACCCCCCAAAGATTTCGCTGACATCATCGCAGTGCCCCATTGCTCCGATGGAACGCAGGAGGGTAATGACAACCCGCCAATACGAGATAGGCGGACTTACGTCTCGCTACCACCCAGTGAAAAATGCCGCCCCCTCATCCTATTCCGGTATTAAGTATGGTGGTGTCATTACGGCGTTCATTGATTGCACACTGTTGCTTTCATTGCCGCTGAACTCCGGATTCCGTCCCTCCGCATGAGGGTTACATGCTCTGCTGAGAATTTCACTCGTGCTTGTGGCCGGCGTCGGATCACAGCTGCCACCAAAACCCTACGGAGACCACGGCTTGTATGGTGCTGCCGTTGTATAAATTAACACTGTATCTGTCATGGCTAGAGAACCCTTAATGGTGGTACGGGGTGCGGGGGTCGGGGCTGCGCGCGCCAACTTCGCACTCGCACTGGTTGCGAAAAAAAAACCCTTTGTTGACTAGCGGTTGGTAGCGGCGGTAATCGCAGCGGCGGCGCCGCAAATTTGTGGTGAGGGTCGCGGTGAGCAGGGGGGAGGTGACACCACACACAACGAGGGTAGTGGTCACGAGGTAAATAGTGGGGGCTTAGTCGCCAAATTGTCAGTGGAGCTGGCTTGGGCCTGGAGCGCATCGGTGCGAGGTGGCCTGTCACGTCTCCGTCACCTACGGTGTTTAGCAGGCCGGTTACCTCATATCGTGCGCGACCTGTCCGATCCGTGCGACCAGTGCTGAAAACCCGTCAGGGCCACGGAGAACGTTGCCACCGGGCCCAGGGTGACCACCCTACCTCAAAATATAGTATCTCTTACCACCGTCAATATCACCGAATCCCCAAACTGTAGAGTTTTCCTTAAGTCCGCGCGATTTAGCCCCGGTTTCCCTCGCCGGTAAATCTTGTACCTGTACTTTTAGTACCCTCATCCCCTAGTTGCGAATGGGGAAGGTTATCGGACGGTTGCCAGCTGCAACCTTTTTAAAGGCCACATATTTCCGGCAAAAACCGTTTAGCCCCGATCCATTGTCCAGCCACAAAAGTATTGATAGCTCCCACAATATGTCTCGGGGCCGACCTAAACCTAATTTGAAAAAACTCCGCCACGAATGAAGCGTTGGGCGTGACTACCTCAAAACACGTTTGCTATGAATTAAAAATGTCTTGCCAATTTCACTTGAAGCGGGCTTTGTGGCGAGACATACGCAGTCAACGATTTTTTTTCTCTCTAAGTGGCTCGCTCAAACTGGGGGTGGCTGCCGCTTCGTGGCGTGGTCACTAATTCCACTATGACGAGGCGAATTAAAAAGTGGTAAACAAACTTCATGAAAACCGCTTAACGCAATTCATGCCATTACTCATATGGCAACTCCAGCGGATCGGGAAGGCTTTGTCTCCCGTTGGAACCGCGAGTCTGGACGCCGCCTAAATCGTTGGTGCGCACCCCCCCTCCCCCCACTCTGGTTCCTTCCCTTTCTAAGACTACAATGACTCTCGCCCGCCCCCTTGCCAAAGCGCTTCGAGTAGCGCTTATCCAGCTTAAACTGGGTGCCGATAAACAAGCCAACTTGGCCAATGCCCTGAAACTCATTTCGGAAGCGGCGAAAAACGCCGACTTGATCGTGTTGCCCGAATGCTTCAACTCGCCTTACGCCGTCGACCAATTCCGCTCCTACGCCGAAGAGATCCCTAAAGGTGAAACCACAGTGGCTCTTTCTGAGCTCTCAAAGCAACACGGTGTCTATATTGTCGGTGGGTCCATCCCCGAACTCGATATCGCGTCTAATAACATCTATAACACCCTGGTGGTGTTTGACCCTAAGGGAGAGGTAATTGCCAAGCACCGTAAGGTTCACTTGTTTGACATTGACATCCCCGACGGCATCACGTTCAAGGAGCTGGAAACCTTGACTGGCGGCGATAAAGCCACCGTGTTCTCCGTTGGCGACTGGGGCCACGTCGGCTTGGGGATCTGCTACGATATGAGATTCCCTGAATTGGCTCAGATCGCCGCTAGACTGCCTCACAACCTGTTCGCCATGATCTACCCGGGGGCGTTCAATACTACTACCGGTCCCTTGCACTGGCACTTACTCGCTCGGGCCCGCGCTGTCGATAACGAGGTCTACACTTTGCTCTGCTCGCCCGCGAGAAATGCTGAAGGCTACCAGGCCTATGGCCACTCGCTTGTGTGTGACCCCATGGGGGCGATTGTTGCTGAGGCTGGCGAAGGCCAGGAAATCATCTACGCTGAGTTGAGCCCCGAAAAGCTTGCACTGACCCGCTCATCGATCCCGGTGAACTTCCAACGCCGCTTCGATGTGTACGAAGACTTTGTCGGTGAAGGCAAGGCCAAAGTCAGCGACCTTTAAACACATCACCCTAAATTGCAGTTTAGGTCCCAACTGCATTGTCCGATTCATCTATCATCAGATCAAATAGAATGCAAGCACCTACGTTAAAGACGTCACAAACTTTAATTTACGCCTTAAACTTCAACAATACTCAGTAAGATGATGTAGCCAGACACTAGTGTTGATCTTTGCAGTTTTCGCAAATTTATGCTTGTTTTAGATTTACCTGAAAATCAACACTCCTCCGACCGTCAATCTAAATTGCACCATAGCACATCACTTGTTGCATGGAACTAAAACTGGAAAGTATCTAGTTTTTCATTGTTCGTCTATAAGATCGTCTATTCCTCCTCGTCTTCGTGACGCTCGATGAACTCACACACGACGTCCTCGAACTGTTGCGGCTGTTCACTGATGACCCAGTGGCCGGCGTCAATGTCTCTAATCTCGAAGTTGGGGAAAAATTGACCGATATCAGCAATCACTTCGTCGGGGACGTACTCGGATTGAGTACCGCGAACGATGAGGGTGGGACCAGTCCACCGCAGTTGTCTAAAATCGTAAGGCCACTGTGACACAAGCCCCTTGGTGACGGCATTGCCGATAATGTCCAAGGGAATCTTCAGCGTCACGGGATCATCTTTTTTGCCCCGGTTCATGTTCATCAACAAGAACTGACGAATCACCTTATTCGGCTCCACTTCGGCAAGCTTAGCGTCGACATCCTTGATATCGGTGTACTTGTATTTTTCTGTTGCCAACCGGAGCTGGTTGATATAGCGGCTAAAACTCGACCCCAGGTTGGCAAAGTTCACGGGAGCACTGTCAACACTAATAACCATCTTCGGCAATTGGGGACGTCTCAAGGCAATCGCCATCACCGTCTTGGCCCCCATCAGGTGACCAAGCAAGATCGGTTTGCCTGGTTCCTCGGTCAATTCCGTGTTACACCAGTGTTCAACATCGGCGGCCAAACTGGGGATATCGAGCCTGGGGTCGTGGGGCAGTTGACCAAAGTTACGGAGATCAAGCGTGTAGACGTTGCGGGACAACCGGTTGGCGAGTTGCTTGCCCACCGTTCTGTTGTTCAGCTTGGACCCAAACAACCCGTGCAAAATGACAATCGGCGAATGGTTGGGATTGCCGCCATCAGCGGGAGCGAGCTTCTCCAGGACAAGGTTCACCGTGGGGATCTCGAGCGAGAGGGCATCGTTGGCAGCAGCAGACAACAGCCGGCGCCATACGGAGCGGAGACCTATCATATTCGTGACGTGGATGCGAAATGGCAGAGAGAGCGAGATGATGGTAAAGACTATGAGTATCCACAAGTGTGGTCTAAACAAGCTTTTGAGGATAATCAATTGAGTTGGATTTATTTAACATGATGATTAAAACCGATAGAATTTCACCGTATTTCGAGAAGTTGATGGTGGTTATCAATAAGATAGATGTATGACCTAATTAGGTAAACGAAAGAGTATAATGCCTCGAGACACTCGGAACTACCGGGGCAAATTGATCCGTTTGGTGATTATTCACCGACTCGGGGTTAAAGTTAGACCTTATCATTCCGAATTATTAGTCAGCGGCCTCGATGCCTCATGCTGCTATGGCTCCTAAGCCTCCCTCAACTTGACTACCAGAGATCTTCCGGTGAAAAACCATTACAACAAAATTTAAACTAGTTGTTTCGGATTGAACGACTGCTACTCGACAATGTTTCACCATTGATCACTTTTATAAGATTTTGCAATCTCCGATAGAGTAACGATCTCGCCATTGTGGCGACGCAACGGTGCTGTCGGCACTGGCTCCGACAATTGTTCCGAGTGCTATAACTATGCGTCCTCCCCCCGCACCGGACCTTCAACAGCAACTACCTTTACAAAATGTTGTTTGAATTGAACAATGGCGTCAAGATACCCGTGATCGGTCTCGGGACGTGGCAACTGACTCCCGACGAAGTGTACAACGCCGTCACCGAAGCGTTGGCCGTTGGCTACCGTCACATTGACACTGCGTTCGCTTACGGTAACGAGGAACCCATTGGCAGAGCCATTCGTGATCTGGTGATCCCTAGAAACGAATTGTTCGTCACCACCAAGTTGTGGCTGACCCACCACCACGACCCCGCCAAGGCGTTGGACATCTCGCTCAAGAACTTGGGGTTGGACTACGTCGATCTCTACTTGGTGCACTGGCCGGTGGCGATGAACCCCAACGGCAACGACCCCAAATTTCCTTCTCGTCCCGACGGCACTCGTGACGTTGACGAACTGACTAACTTCGTCGAAACTTGGGCTAAGATGCAACAGCTCGACCCGAAAAAGGTAAGAGCGATCGGGGTGCTGAACATGCTGATCTCGAACTTGGAAAAGCTCTTGCTGGCGCCGCTGACGAAGGTGGTCCCCGTGGTCAACCAGGTGGAATTGCACCCGCTTTTGCCCCAGCCCAATTTGCTTAAATGGTGCCAGGACCACAAGATCTACTTGGAAGCGTACTCGCCCTTGGGCAGTACCGACTCGCCGTTGTTGTCGAACCCCACCATTGTGGAGTTGGCCGAAAAGTACCAGGTACCTCCCGCAACCGTGTTGATTTCGTGGGCGATCTGGCGTAAGACCATCGTCCTCCCCAAGCTGGTGACCCCGGCGAGAATCAAGCTGAACTTCAACGTCGTCCACTTGAGCGAAGCCGACGGTAACATCATCGATAAGGTCGCCCACGAGTACGGCACCAAGCGGTTCATCAACCCCGACTGGGGCGTGAAGATCTTCGATGACGCCGACGCCTGAACTCTTAGATATACTGGAAATAAACAAAAAATAAGGACCCAAGTAGAACAGCTTTCTTTTATCTTTGATAACCCATTTGAGTCGGCCAATGAGCACGAACTCAATGCTTACTGCAAGTGTCACGTACTTGACATTCTGTCATCTTATAGACGTGTTGATCTGTCAGTGTGACGTACTTGGCAAAATCATCCGTCACCATGGCCTGTATAGTTTACAGTTGACTTGCTGTGTTTACCATTCCAACTTCAAGCATGCTCAAAAATTAGTGTACCGATGTGTTTATCACTTTGTTGACCAGATGTTTACATACATAAATACAGAGGTGTCGACACGGTGGGTAGCGCCCGCCTTGAAAAATGGTGACACGCCATTTTGGTATAGCTGCAAACGCAGGGGTTTGAGTGGAGGCGCGTAGGCGATGACGGTGCGAATTTTCATTGTAATGCGGGGAGACCCCTCACGGGGCTTCCCCAGGGTCCCCCGTAGTGGTGGCGTCAATTGTTTGGTGCCTCAGCACTACGAGGACTAGCGCCGGCCGTCAAGACGCGCGCGTCGGGGGTGCACGGTGGGGAGGAGGCGCTGTTTTGGTGCGTGCGGCTGCATAGACGACGACGACAACAATTAATCTCTACAAGTCACAATAAGCCGCTGGAATCCTTACTTAACCTTTATTCGTACAAAAAGAAACGTCTTGGGCGACAACAGTCAATGTTGTTCCCCAGTCGATGGGGCAAGCGGCCACTAGAAATACAGGTATAGCTGCAAACGAGACACCACGCCCCGCGATACCGTGACATCTTAGCCCCTGATTCAGGACGTGAGACTGGTGGTACGAGGGGCATTCTGGCCTGGCTAGAGAGGCAATGAAATGCTTGGGATAACAGCACTAGGAATTAGGCCACCGGCGCATGCAAATGGGTAGTGCGCAGACAATGCCTCCATGGCATCGAACGTGCTGCCTTAGTCAATCAACTTGACATAGTTCGAGGGACAGATCCCCACCTGGCCGTTGGCCTTGCGCGCCTGCCACCACTTGCCATCGATATCGTCGACCTCTAAGATTTCATCCTTAACGAACGAGATTTCATTGATGTCGTCGGGGTTGGCGTCGTAGCTATAGAGCGCCTTCGCCTTGTATCGGAAGGGGATCAGCAGGATGGTGCCGGTGTTTTCGCCGTAGGTGGTGCCAGTTGTTCGCTTGTTCAGCGAGGTGTTATTGGTAAGGTCGCGGTTGTTCATGTCGGAGCTGCTGAAGTTCTCGAGCCCGTTGAGTTGCGACGACAGCATGTAGCCAGCCTGGTTAGCAGCGGGCTGCACCGGGGCCCCGCTCGCGGTGGCGCTCTGGTTGGCCTTATTAGTAAGTTGCAGTTGTCTCAAGTTGTTGTCTTGGAAGTGGGTGGTCAGCTGACTGTTGGGCAAGTTGACGGGACTGACGTAGCGCTTGTAGTCGTAGTCGTCTTCGTCGCCGCCGGCAAGCTTAGTTTCAGCGTGGACAGCAGGACCGGAAGGATCCAGCGGCGGCAACGTGGTGGCGTGGTTCTTGAGCGAGAACGAGTCGATCAACTGGTTCGTCGGCGACTCGGGGTGGCCGCCGAAGTAGACGATCCACACCACGTTCAAAATCAGCAACAAAATGCAGCCAACAGCGCAGGCCAAGTTGGGCCCGTTGCCCAGGTAGATGAGAGAGTTGGTGGTGTTGGTAGTGTAAACAAACGCCACCAGCACCAAACCCACAAGGGTAAACTTATAGAGCTCGATGTTATTGTTCAAGTAGAGCAAAAACACCACCACCACCACTGCGAACTCGTACATCACTCCCCACCACGAAAACTGGGGGAACTTCAGCTGGTCCAGGGTGGCGGCGCCGACCAAGGCGACGATCCACGCCAAAAAGCCAAACGACACCGTCGACACGGCGAACGGGTCCGCCAAAAAGTTCAGTAACTTAAACCCCATGGGCGCGTCGATTCAAGCCAAGGGAGGAAACACGGGAGGAGAAGGGGGGAAAAACAGTCACCGGGGTCAGGGTTAACTGGGAGGGTAACAGCAGGGGATAGCGAGCGAAGGGATAGGAAGTCGGCTTCAGGGGCAAAGCAAATAGCGATCTCTCCGTGTGTTGTTTACGCCTTGAGGCCACCCTAGAGTTTCGCACGCTCGAAGGGCGGAATCGACAATTTTTTTAAGGCCCCCTCGGCGCGGTGGCAGGGAGTTTGAGGGCGGAATGTTGCAAATGCAGGCGCCAGCCCGATCGCGATAATATTTGGGATGCGCCGGGTTGCGAGGGAGGCACTATCATCGAGCGTCACTACCCAGCGGGATACCGCATCCAATACAGGTTTATGGGCTACAGTTAATTTCCAAATAACATCATGGCATCAACGTAGCCCCGCTACCATCGAAATAAGACGCTATAGATGCATTCGTATCGTCCTCTTCTAGCCCCTGATGGTGACGCCGCGTCTCGCTTGTGATTCGATCAGTCCGCGGTCGCCCATAACTTTCTTCGCCCTCTCGTGGACAAGAACACCACAATATCACCTATTTCACCCCCTTGCCCCTCCTACCCCTTAAGTCGCTGCCCATCGCCCTCGTTAGTGTTTTCCACTCGTCACCCCAAAAAGGGTGTGGGCGCCATGCCCAGCATCGCGGTGGCCGCTGCGAGACGCTCAGTGCCGCCACATGTTAAAAGAAAGTAACTCGAGCTAAATATAAACCCCACACTACCGTATACTCCTTTACTTTGAAACTATAATCCACTTCAACCACGTCTGACATCCTACCTACTCACCGCATCCAATGTCCGCTTCCCTTGATTTATTCCCATCTCATCATCTAGGTTCGTCGCGTGCAGGCACCAGCCGTCGCTGCCCAGACTCCAAAGACACACACACACACCACGCGCGCTGGCCGACGACACCCACATCACCCTGGAGAATGTGTTATTTAGGTTGCGGTGGCTTGTCAACTACCAGGCAAAGTAGAGCGGCTTAAATCTGCCTGGTGGGCTACAACAGTCCCCTAAGTCCACCAGCTAAGCGAAACCTTTTTGGGCGTTCCTGCCGGTAAACAGGTGTACCCCTTCCTGCCTAAGCCACCAGGTAAAGCTCTAGGCGCCCAGGCAGACAGCCAGCGACGCTTTCCCCAATGCTGAATTTTCATTGCCGCCGGCCATCTCACTAGCACACTAGCCTGTAACCTTATTAATGCCGGCAATTGCAGACGACCATCTCGCTTTCACTTCCATGGGCAGATGGCTCCTGTATGCTAACGGTCTAGACCCGCAAGGGGGTCTCTCACAATGCATGATTCAAGTTTACCTATTGTCAGGTGTCAGTATAAAAATGGCAGTAATAAGGGACCCTGTTCAGGCTAAGCTTTCTCCTCATTGTTTATTGTCTGATTGTCATTGGAAACGGGGCTGAGCCTGGACAACACACCCTCATAACAAAAACATTCCCTGGTGATGTCGGTAATCGTCGTCGGCCCGGGCTCGTTGCGGTCTCAGGCGATATGCTTGTCGGTGGTGCCAAATACATTACTGGGCCCTCCCCGTTTCGTCCCCTACATATCTGCGCTTGCCTCCTGGCGTACATGCCACAAAATCACTCATCGTTCACCTACAGTACGCTGAGCAGTAGTGCTTTTGTTTATCTGCTGGACCGTACAGAGCCCACGGCCCACAAACGCACCACCACCAGCAGGGTCTTCGTGGGGATGTGGTCTATGCATTATTGCTACCGTAGATACTTGGAGCGAGTGACGCTTTCCCAGTCGTCCTTCTCCACCATCATCTCCACAATGTTCAAATCAAGAAGCTGCGGAGCCAGATGGCGTGTCACTACCAGCAGGTACACCTCCTGGAGCAACTTCGTCACTTCTAGCAGCCGCGGCTCGTCCAGCGGCTCCCGCCGCACCACCCGTGCCAACAAGTCCCGCAAGTTGGTGAGCAGAGTGTATTTGAGTCCCTGACTGGCAAAGTAGACGTGGAAATTGACGAGGATTTTAATTATCGTCGCCATAAACTTGGTGAACTCCCGCACCCCAATCTTATTCAATGGTACCAGGAGGATCCGATGCGGGATGATCACTCGCCGCGTGGTTCCCAGCGTCGTTTGCGTGATTGCCGGTGGTGGCAGGGTCAGCACCAGCCGTCGTACTTTAGTGATGGTGGCTCGACGCTGACTGTTTATGGTTTTGCTGGAAAGTGGGAGCAAAATGTCGGGTCGATGAGGAGCAGCAGGGGGAGTCTCGATCGATGTCCCCGTCACCGTTTGTAGACTGGTCGTGGGCATTGACACGCGACGGTTAGGGTAAATCAAACTCATGGGCGTGGGGGAGTCCTCTGGCTCTTTCTCATCCGTCTCAGTACTATCGCCTCTCATTTGCGTTTCTTTCTCTCGGATAAGATCGTAAAACCGCAGGTTAGGCAACATCTGGGTCTGGAGCTCATCGATGAACGGTAGATCAACATCGAATAATTCTGATAACACCATTTGGAACCGGATCAAATTCTCAAGAAATTCATTAAGATCAAGAATAGGCGCAGTGGCGATATCGTCAATGTTGATGATAGGCCGATGGCAAAATAGTAGCTGGTCTCGTCGATCAAATAACGCAAGCACCACAATGTCGAACCACGAGGTCTGAATGCGGTTGACGGTGTTTGTCACCGTGCGAGTATAGCTCTCAATCGACCTAATTTCTGGGGTGGTCTCCTCCGCGCTGTCCCCGCCAAGCTTGTCAATAGCCTTTTGCGTAGCATCTAGTTGCTGCTCCACTGCCGCCAATTGCTCATGAAGCTTGTTGATAGCTTCAATTGTATCGGACTTGGCTCGGTCGAGTCTCGAGCATTTCACTTGAAGATTAAGACTTTGGAGACGGGCTATCTGAGTCGCCAATAACTTCAACGTCGGGGTATCGGGGTCCGACCTTGACTTGGCAAAGATATCGTTGATCTCCTGGCGCTTCACCGCATTGGCCTTCTCGTTAGCTCGTACGCGTTGGGGAAGGTCATCCATGACAACGCACCGCAGGCTTCCACTACAGCGAGCAGGACCGGGAACCAACTAAATGAGCAAGGGTAATGGTGTAGAACAAAACTGGAGCTCACTCAATTGTCGGCGTTGAGCGAATTGTTGGGTATCAGGAATCGTGTGGCAAATTGGTTTAGGTAACAACCTATACCGGTAGTCGCAGTGCGAACAGTTGAAACTATAGTCACGCCTGACGGTAAACAACAGGTGACCAAGTATGAAACTAAGAGACCAGAGAAGTCAATGGTTTGCTGTAAACAACACCACCATACCACAATCAAAAATTTTAAACTGAACTACGTTATTTGTCTCATTAATTGCGAAGAAGATCGTATTGTACTCTAAATTGGTCTATCAACAAAAAATCTCTTTGCTATTACTTGGCATCGTTCAATAATTATTTAATTTATCGGAAGTACTTTGCGTACGACAGATTTTACTATTGTCTCACTATGACCCCATCTGGCATCACCGATAACACCCACTTCAGCCGCACTTTTCCTCAGGCACTGAGAGGGGATGCTCAAGAAGAATTCGCTTAGTCCCGAGGAGACGCTGAGGCCTCTCAATTTCACCCAGCCCCTCCGCATCGCCTTCTTGGGCGGGGCAAAGCTGGGGAAGCTGTCACTCATCTCGAAATTGCTGATGGGCACTTTCAGGGACAACTACTACCCTACCCACAAGATCAACCCAGTGTTGTTGACCTACCTGCCGCAAGACCGATTATCCCGTGTCATTATGGACGAAGGCAATGGTCTGAATTCTCTCAGAGAGCTTGCTGACCACCGAGAGCTCCTGCTCAGCCCTGTGCTCACTAGCGCCTATACGCTGACTCCGGCGAAGCCGCAAGATCTCAATGCTTTAATCAGTCTCCAATGGAAAAACCAATACTACCAAGGGTTCTGCTACCGTGGTGATGCTGCGCAAGCCGGTACTTACGTCCTCCCTCACGTCAGCCCGTTATTGGTGGAGATGATCGATACGCCTGCGTTTGACCCCGCCCGCGTGGTACCGTTTTTGGAAGCACTGTTGTATATCAAACTCGGCAAGGACACCCTACATAATCTTGCCGACGAGCCGAGACGCCCGGTACTGACGCATCCGCTCCTCGTGGCCCTGGGGGCTCTGGAGCTCAATGGCAATATCGATGGGTACTTCTTCGTCTACCTGGCAGTGCCGCTGTATCAGCCGCCGCTGTACGACTCCCATGATAACGAAAATAGTAAGGTTGGCGACGATGAGCTCCCTGAATGCGACATCAAAACGTTCAGTTTGTTAGGGGTGATGAAAGCGGCGTTGGACGAGGCCTGGCGAGAATATAACACTTTCAGAATGCGATGGAACCAAGGGAAGGAACACGATATATTCCATTTTACTCTGCTGTTAAAGCACATGTGGAAAGATAAGCTGATGGTGGAGATGGAGCAAATGCGCCAGGAGCTCCGGCGTCAAATCACCCTCATGGATAATCCCGTCGACCCTCTGGATCCTAACTCACCACCACCCATCTGGATCGTGTGTACTCACTCTAAGCTGCCGTTGCGACTGCCATTGCTTATTGACAGAGGTGAGAAGTTAGCCAAGCAGTGGAATTGTGGCTTCATTGCCGTCGACAATACCGACGACAATGTTGACGCGGTGTTGGCACTCATGGTTAAGGAGATCGTCGAGCGGAAACGGTTACAACTGAAGCGTAAGAAGTGATCAATCCGACTAATTTGCATGCACGTCATCTATACTTTTAATCTACTCATATTTTAATTCTACGTGCAAAAACAACTTCGACTCTGGTTAAATTAGATAACGCAATTTTAATAGCTGGTCAAAACCAGTTCAATCAACATAATACAGCATGCTCTTTATCAATACTAAGGTCAAGTACCCCTGTAAAATTTAGCATTACAATTCAAATTCTCTTGACTATTATTGACTCAATTGCTCAACACTGATGCTTTTGTACTCCATGTTGCTTGATGCACTTTGGTAAATCTCGGAAAATCACTTAGGGGTGAATTGATCCGGTGCGTATACCTTCCCCCACCATGCCCTCATTTGAAGACATCCAAAAGCAAGAGGCCAATGAAGCCGAGACCACCCGTCTCCTTCTGTTTGATACCGTTGACGCCTTTGAAATTGGCAGCTTGGTCCGCTTAAAGGCCTTGGAAAAGTACCCTAACAAGCCCGTGGTCGTCGACGTGTCGTTGGCTCTGGGCCAGGTGCTTTTCCACGCGACCACTCCCGTGGCTGGCTCGTCGCTTGACAATGACATTTGGATCAAGAGAAAGGCTAAGACCGTCTTCCGGTTCGGCTGGCTGAGTTACTTTATGGGTCAGAAATTAGCCTACAAGAAGAAGTCGTTGGAACAAGCCAATTTCTGTTCGGAAACCGAATACGCCACTCATGGCGGAGCTGTCCCCATCAGAATTGAAGGGTTCGATGGTGTGTTGGCGGTGCTCGTGGTTAGTGGGCTTGCTCAAGAGCAAGACCACCAACTTGCCATTGAAGGGCTTCAGGAGTACCGGGCTAACCAGGGGAGAACCAGAGCCGATTCCTTGGATTAGTGAGTTGTATATTGTCTGGTTGGTATATAAATATCTTTACTGGTTTTACGTAGAGCGTGAATCATAAAGTTTTGTCATGAAATGAAGGGCTTCTCTTTGCCGAATGATGATCAATTGATTTGCTTAGTAATGGCTTGGCAGTTGATTGATTCACCATCGCCAATCGCTTCGAGTGCCTGATGCAATTTTGGCCACACTTCCTCTTTAAGTCGTAGCTTTTCCTCTGGTTTAAAATCGGAAAGTACCCACGCTGCCATTGTATCTTTTGAGGCATTCTGGGGCTTGGGCCCAATGCCAATACCCAACTTGTACACGTTATGGTCCAATCCTTGTTGCTGAAGCCAATGGTGAATGCATTTGACGCCGTTATGGCTCTCATTCTTTTTAAACTCTGCCAATCTCACTTTCCCAAGGGCAAGCTCAAAGTCGTCAAACACGACGAATATCGCATCATGAGCCAAATTGATTCGGTTGTCTTTGATCATAGCATCAAATGCCCGCTGACTTTCGTTCATATAGCTGCCTGATCGAGCAAACACTGTGCCATCGCTATCCACCACCAGCGAGTACAATTTATGCTTTGTGAGCTGTTTGGCATGCAGTGATAGCTGTGCCAAGGCCTGATGACCGACACTGTGACGGTTCGAAGGGCCTGGGTTGCCAATAGAAAACACCACCACCGTCATCGCTCTTCCTTTGCTTTGCCGTTAAATGCTTAATGTCTTTGTGGTTATGAGCGAAGGCAGGTGAACTGCCTAACGCGCACCGCTTTCAGGGCCCTACTCTCCACACACGTCAACTGATCTCGGCTACCGGCCCTCGCAACGGTATGGAAAACGAGGCAATTGTACACCTGGAAGGTCCAGGAGTGGAATCAGTCAAGGAAACAGGGTCTGGGTTGCTTCCTGAACTCAACAGCCCATCCGGGCTCAGTCCTCCCGACTCGTCGGCGGACGTCATTCTGCCCCGAGCCGACGTGTTGGCTGAATATGAAGGAGATAACGATGCTCTAAGCAGCGGTGGAGAAGGCCTACACACAAATTTTATCGATGATTTCATTGCTGACTCCAAGACCGAGGGGCATGCTGATCTGGGTGAAAATAAGATAAATGGAGCTAATTCCACCAAGGAAGGTGAGCTTTTACCTGATTTTAAAACAAAGGACGAACCAAAGAGCGACTCATTGCAAAATACCGAGGATCTTCTTGATATCGGCTCTGAACTAACCGAAACCCAAGAGATTAAAGAAACATTGGAAGATACCACTAAGGATGTCATAATACCAAAGAAGAACGATGATGCCTCTGAAACCATCGAATCAACTGAAAAGAAAAGCACAGATATCGAGGAAAGTTTATCACAAAAGGATCTACAGAAACAAGAAGATGCCATTGAAGATTCACGTTTTGAGAAAGACATTGCTGCCACTACCAATAACGAGACAAAACCCAACAATGACGAAGTAGGCAATAATGTTGGTGATGACGATTTCGATGATGATGATGATGATTTTGATGATTTCAACGAGTTTCAAGGGTCGACTGACTTTGAAAACCCCATAATTGATGATGTCGAATTTTCAGCATCCACCGATACAACCGGCGTGTTTCCCGAGTCTTTATTCAAGAACCTTGATGCTTATCGCTCCAAACTTGATGATGTGCTTGCCTCGATATTTGATGACTTGAACGTTGTTGACAGCGTGACCAATCGCGAGGCAATTTCATTACTTGATGATAGATCACGTCAAGTTTCTGAAGAGATTGCAAGACTCCCCCGATTGAAACCTCCTAATTGGACTCGACTGATTATCCGTCACAACTTGCTTATAAGTTTGGGTATTCCCATAAATCTCGATGAGACCGCTGGTGCACCAGCTGGGGGACTGCTTATGGCAAAATCTGGGCCCTCAGCGCACAAAATCGACTGGAAAGGACTTCCAGTACCCGCATTTGAGGCCCTCAACCTCGAGCAAGCTGCTGCTGATGAGATATTAGCCAAGTCGGCTGCGACTTTGTCACGTATTGATGTGGACAACCTTACAAACTCAACTGCTCAGTTTCTTCAGACCCAACCAGAGTCAGTGGTAGACGCGAAGCTTGAGTTATTCAAAAGCAACTACACTGAGTTGTTGACTCTTGCCAGCGTCTGGCAGCACCAGTTGGAAGAACAAACCAAAAATACCGAGATCTATGGCGAAGTCGTGCAAAGTATGATTGGCTACAGTCACAAGAAGCAGCGGGAAGAGATCATGGAGGAGAAGCGACGAAAATAGCCATCAACATTCTCAACCATTTTTCGAGTATCATTGTAGGTAAGTCGACCATAAAACTTACGAGAACCTAACACCAATATATATCCCTAACCAACCCGCCAAAACACGTAATTTCGCGTCCTTAGGCTTAGGATCAAGGGCTTATTCCATCTCCGCTTCGTCTGTGCACGTGCCGCGTGATTCGCGCCGCACTGTTTACCTTCAGGCGACACGTATTTGGGAGCCATGGTTGAATTACTGGACTTCCAGCGACAAGAGAAAGTCGGCGAAGGGACTTATGGGGTGGTGTACAAGGCCCTTGACACCCGCCACAACAACCGGGTGGTGGCGTTGAAGAAGATTCGCTTGGAACTGGAGGATGAAGGGGTGCCGCTGACGGCGATCCGGGAGATCTCGTTGTTAAAGGAGATGAGAGACGACAATATCGTCCGATTATACGACATCATCCACCTGGACTCGCACAAGTTGTACCTTGTGTTTGAGTTCTTGGATTTGGACCTTAAGAAATACATGGAACTGATCCCTCAAGGCCACGGGCTCGGCGCCAACATGGTCAAGCGGTTCATGAACCAGTTGGTGAAGGGGATCAAGCACTGCCACCTGCATCGGGTTCTCCACCGTGATCTTAAGCCCCAGAACTTGTTGATCGACAAGGAAGGTAACTTGAAGTTGGCTGATTTTGGTCTTGCGCGGGCGTTTGGGGTGCCGTTGCGGGCCTACACTCACGAAGTGGTGACTCTTTGGTACCGTGCCCCTGAGATTTTGTTAGGGGGCAAGCAATACTCTACTGGTGTCGACATGTGGTCGGTTGGGTGCATTTTCGCTGAGATGTGCAACCGCAAGCCGTTGTTCCCTGGTGACTCGGAAATTGACGAAATCTTCCGCATATTCAGAGTGTTGGGTACCCCCACCGAGGAGACGTGGCCTGACGTGGCGTACTTGCCTGACTTCAAGCCGACTTTCCCCAAGTGGACCAAGAAGAACTTATCCAGCTTTGTGCCTTCGTTGGACGCCGACGGGGTCGACTTGTTGGAGAAGATGTTGGTGTACGACCCCAGCAACCGGATCTCGGCCAAGCGAGCATTGGTACACCCGTACTTCAACGAAAGTGACTACATGAGCTAGATGAACCCCCAGCCAGAAATACCCCTGCCAGCAGCACTATCTTTTGCCTGTGCTGATGCCGTCTCCTCGCCAGTAGCATCGCCAAACACAAAAACTACATAACGCATCAACAATTCAAAGTATATACCGTGACAAACATCATTGTTATGATTACGTCTATTCGTCATAGTATCTCTATACAAGCGATGCAACTCTCGGTTCGAGAATGAGCGAGCCCTTGGGCTCGGCGGAAATGCCGTCGGCAGCGGTGTACACGGTCTTGCCCCCGACAATGGTTTCGTCGACTTTGCCGACGAACTGCATGCCGTCGTAGGCGGTGACCTTGTTTTTGAACAACACGTCCTTGTTGTGGATGGTCCACTTCGCTTCCGGGTCAAACACCACGAGATCGGCGTCCATGCCCACCTTAATCTCACCCTTTCTGTGGGACAAACCCACCTGCTTCGCGGTGTTCTTAGAGCACCACTCGGAGATCTGGGCTACCAGCACGGGAGGCAGTTGCTTCTTACCTTCAGTGTGGAGAATAGGCAAGCCCAAGCCCACGGAAGAAATGCCACCCCACGCCTTGAAGAAGTCCATGTGGTTGACTCCCTTCAAGTCAGGAGTGCAGGGCGAGTGGTCCGACACCACGGTGGTGACGACGTTGTCTTCAAGAGCCTTCCAGAGGTTCTTGCGGTTTTCCTCCAGTCTGATGGGAGGACAGCACTTGAAGTGAGTGCAGCAGTTTTCGATGTGTTCCGCCAGCAAAGACAAGTAGTGGAAGCAGGTTTCTGCCAGCACCGGCAACCCCTTTTCCTGAGCCTGTTTGAGCATGGGCACGGCCTCCTGAGTGGCTAAGTGGACAATGTGAAGCGGCACGCGAGGGTTCTCCTCCAGACACTTGATGATGTTGCTGATGGCGAGCGTCTCGAAGTTATCGGGTCTCAGCGCCAAGAATGTCGAGTATTGCTTGGGGTCAAGGTTATCGGTGGCGTGTTCATCGAAGTCGTGGGGTTCCATTTCCGCGTGGAACATCAAAAGAGTCGGTTCGCCTTCGACGGTGGTCATCGCCTTACGAATGTATTCCGGGTCAATGGCGGGGAATTCATCGACCCCCAGGTTGATCAAGAACCCTTTAAACCCTCTCACCCCCATACGGATCAACGGCTTCAAGTCTTCCAAATTAGTGGGGACAAGACCACCCCAGAAGCCAACGTCAACCCAGGTTTGTCCCTTAGCAGCTTCAATCTTAAGGTTAAAGTTTTCCACAGTAGTGGTAGGAGGGATAGCGTTTAAGGGCATATCGATCACCGTAGTGACCCCGCCAGAAGCTGCCGCCTGAGTGCCAGTGGCGAACCCTTCCCATTCCGTACGACCAGGTTCGTTAAGGTGGACGTGGGCATCAACAATCCCCGGCATAACCACTTTGGGAGACACATCTTCCACTTTGACGACGTTGTAGCGGGCTAATGTGGGGTCGTCCTGCTTGAGCACTTTGGGGACGATCTCGAGGATGGTCCCGGTTTCAGAGGAAACAATCACGGTGGCCGCAGTTAACTGGCCGTCGATCAACACTTGGGACAGGGCAATAGCACGGGACATCGGTGGTTGAGATAAGCGGGTCTTAGAGCGTTACTCTCGCATTATATATATGATGCTCGGAGATTCCCGAAATCGCGGTTCCCCGAGGGTTCAAAAATTCAAGGCGGCCTCTACCCCGGTGATTCCATCGATCGAAATTGATTGTTAACGAGTTTGAAAATCAGAATGTAATACTATTGTGTCGTACACACCGTTGATTGATGATCTCTCTCGGGTCATGCCGAGGCAACACGGTTTACCCGATTCTGCTTTTTGGGACCTGGGTCATGAGCCTGTATATCACACCCGATCTCCGTCCTTCATATCAGACGTGTACTTTCAATACAAGTGAGGTGCCCATAAAACCAAACGCGTCTATTTATTTGATCTAGACTCAAATCATACTAAAGAATAATCACTAAGAATGTTTGCTGAGTGTATGTTGCAGCCATGACGACATACGGCAACTCATTTAAGAACAGGCAAAAAAAAAAAAAAAACGTGGAGATTGTTGTGCAATTATGAGCCCGAACAACGTCACTAAGCAACGGCAATGTTCGCCACCGCTTAGCTGCGCCCTAAGGATGACCGCGGTCAAAACCTTCGAGGCCATATTACTAAAAGACACTGTGCTTGCTCTCGACATTAGCTGCCACTCCTGCCACTGTTGGTGCTCCTACTGGTTGCTGTGTCACTCCCCCCACCACCTCACTAGCCGCACTGCGCAGAGTTTTTTTTTGTTAATCAGCCCCAACCTAACGGCATCGGCACGTTTTGAGCCCGCGCCTTCCATATAAAGCAGCCAACCACGTTCACATCCACCGTGCCACCGCCAGCGGCTTCCCCCGCCATGAGGTTAGCTTATCGCTCGCTCCTGTCGTCAGCTACAGTATGCAATACTACTACGAGTCTGTTTTCGATGAGCAAGGGCTCGGTGAAGGCCCCTACCCCCCAGACTCACTCCGAGTACCGGCGCCTGACCCACCCCACGCTGGTGCCGCTCAACAAGCTCTTCTCAAACGCTTTCCCTTTGAGTATTAAGGAGCTGTGGGAAGACTACCGTCAGCGTAATACCCCGCTCAAAACTCAGGACCGCTTGCTCCGTTTATTACCATTTTATCCTCATGCTGACAGCCTAAACCGGCTGGCCCAGGTCGTCCAAACTCAGTTGGATAACGGCAGTTTCATCAACGAGTTCGTCATATACCCCGACCGCAAATCGCAGGCCGATAGCGCTGATTTGAACCACTTAATCATGGTCCACGGCTACGGTGCTGGGCTTGGGTTTTTCCTTAAAAACTTCGAGGGTATCGCTCAGAATAAGAACTGGGTGATCCACGCCATCGATTTGCTTGGTTACGGTTGTTCACTGAGACCGAAATTCGAACTTCCTAGCGAGGATTTGAAGCTGGTGGAGGCCTGGTTCCACGACTCATTTAGGGAGTGGCTCGTCAAGCGTGATTTGGTTGATTTAAGCCAACAAACGATGGTGATGGCCCACTCGATGGGGGCTTACCTCATGGCCACTTACGGCATCAATCGCGATGTCAACTTCTGCAAAAAGCTTTTAATGGTGAGTCCCGGGGCCGTGATTAAACACCGCAAACCCGTGCTGGTGCCGCAATACTTTGCCAAGCTTTGGGAACGGAACATCTCGCCGTTCTCTCTTGTCAGAAATGCGGGGCCGTTGGGTTCAAAGTTAGTCAGTGGATGGCTGTCTCGGCGATTCGCTAAGTTGAGCCCTGAGGAACGAGTAAGACTTCATCGCTACTCATACGCGATCTTCCAGCAACCAGGGCTGGGGGAGTACATGCTTAATTACTTGCTTGCCCCTGGGGCTGATGCTCGCTTCCCTTTGATTGATCGTGGCATTCATAAGCTTAATTGCGAGATGCTGTGGTGGTATGGTAAGGAAGATTGGATGGACGTTTTGGGAGGCAAATTATGCACTAATATCATAAACTCCGTCCATGGTCGCGAACAATCCACCGTCCACGAAATTGAAGATGCCGGCCACCACTTGTACTTGGACAATTACCCTCAATTCAACCAGATGATGGTTGACGAAATGGCCCGGTTTGATGCTGCCGAGGCTTAAAGCATATTATTTACCCGTATATAGAGGTTGATTTGGGTGATCTTCAGATGCCAGGGTTTTGGCTGGCCATATACCCCTTTAACCGCCAAAAAAGTAATTTGATCTTTTAATTAAAGTGTTTCAATGAACCTAATTACACCAGAAATTATTACTTAATTAATTAATAGCGTTTCTTCGCCTACCTGTTTATTTACATTGCGGCACCGATGCGAAATCGCATCGCATGGATGACCTTGTACCCCCGCCAAATGAGCGAGGCAGTCTCCTATACAATAGCGTCATTGCTGGAGCAATTCCTCGACGTCCTCAACCACAAACTAATGACGAGGTGAAGCGGGAAACACCAAAAACTGATACCACCGAACTTAATGAAACCAACGCCAATTGGAAACTCCTACGCGTCACCGCTAACGCCCACAATGGCTGGGTCCGAAGCGTATGTGTGGACCCGTTAAATACGTTCATTGCCAGTGGTGGGGCTGATGCTGTGATAAAAGTGTGGGACATGACGGCGGTGAACGTCAAGGCCGAGATCACCGGCCACATTCTCCCCGTTCGAGCATTAGCGGTGTCGCTGCGATACCCTTACCTTTTCTCGGGAGCTGAAGATAAAACTGTTAAATGTTGGGACTTGGAACGAAGTCACACGCCTCACTCATTGGTTCGAGACTACTACGGCCACGTTGGCGGGGTGTACGCGGTGGCATTGCACCCTGAGCTTGACCTCTTATTTACCGCGGGGCGAGACCAGGTGGTCCGGGTATGGGACATCCGGAGCCGGACTCAAGTGATGCTTCTACAGGGACACACCAACGACATCTCCGGGTTGGCGACGCAGGCGATGGACCCTCAGGTCATCAGCTCGCTGATGGACAAAACCGTGTGTCTTTGGGATTTGCGTAAGGAACAACGAGCACTCCAGATCACTCAACACTCCAAGAGCGTGCGGGCCATTGCTCTTCACCCCAAGGAGCTCACGTTCACTCTGGGTGACCTGGCAGGAAAATACATGCAATGGCTTCTTCCGCGAGGCCAGCTCCTACAGAAGTTTGCGACCGCCTCCCCGGATAAAATAATTGAAACCATGTCGATCAACCCCGTCACTAATGAAATCATCGGCGGGTATGCAAATGGCAAGCTTGAAGTGTGGGACTATGTT
This sequence comes from Diutina rugosa, assembly GCF_008704595.1. Taxonomy (NCBI): domain Eukaryota; kingdom Fungi; phylum Ascomycota; class Pichiomycetes; order Serinales; family Debaryomycetaceae; genus Diutina; species Diutina rugosa. The sequence continues at coordinate 266,839 of NW_022995114.1, read as the reverse complement.
CAAGGTATATCTACACAGACACTCCATTCGACCGCGGTCAACACTACCGAGCCCAGCCCCATATTCACCTCGGCATTCGACATGCTGGGATCACGATTGTATACGGGAGAAGGCGACAAATCAATTAAGGTGTGGGTGAATGGCGAACTAGATTAATCACGATATAGGTTTATATATATTATGTAAGCGCAAATCTACCGTACCTGTAGTCCCTCCTCTCAAAATATTTCGGAGGCACGGCGATCGATAAATTTCATGGAGCTAGCGTTGCGGCTCTATGATGCCATACACACCCTGCAATGTCCGTTGAAGGTCATTAGCATCATCCCTGGGGAACAGCAATTCTCAGTGGTGACTGATGATGATCAGCGTACTCTCGAAATTGGGGTGCTGATGGATACCTACCTCGCGCTCTTCAAACAATGCCATGACTTACAGCACGCGGAGCTTGAGCTTTGGGACGAGTACATTTTGACGGTAGGGTACCTTTTCACTACCAATGAGAACCACACGATGATCTTACGCCATTGGGAGGCCGTGCAACGGCTTGTGGCCGAGCGCGGGCCGCAATTCCTCGATACTGAGCTCGATGTGGTGTCGACCCTTATCGCCAGCCGCCTCTCTCGAATCAATAAAAGCTCAAGCTTATGGCTTCTTATACGCAAGCTTGTGGCCCAGAAAGGCTTACCCTTAACGGAGAGTCTGATGGCTCGAGTAATGGCGTCGTTACGCCATCACTTTGCCAACTACTACGCCGCCAACTTCGTGCGCTGGTATGTGGCAGTATTGTTGGATCAAGGACAAGATATCACTTCGATATTGGAGGCGGTGGTGGCGGAGTGTCGTGCTAATCTTCGTGACGTTAGTCTTTGGTCGCTTCTAGGGTTTATTCTTGCCCCTGAAGTTGAAGGCTACGTTAGCGAATATGAGAGATTTGGTGGTTCGAAAAGGGGATTGTTTAATACTAAAAGACACCAGATGGAGATGCAGCAGGTGGCGGTGGACCAGATCCAGTGGCTCTTGCTGGTGAAGTGTCCCTATGAAAACCCGTTTGTGGTGCTCCGCCAAGTGGTGGGCGAGCGGGTGTTTGACCAGGTGGTACCAGACCCTGTGATCAACGTCACCCAAAGTGCGTTTATATAACGGGCGATTCAGCGGTCACTTTGATGTTGAGGGCGAGCACTAACATCAAAATCAGCGTGGTAATGAAAATCACCGACATGAGAACGAGACGTGTTGCCGGGAAATAGTCTTTCCGAAGCAATAACTGGACGTGGATGTACCGGTAGTAACCCATAATAAGTGCTACGGCGCCAAGCATCACACAGAGACCGCCAATGGGACGCGATAGCCGGCGGATCGTCCGCTGTCGTTGCTTGAGGTCGTCCTCCACCGTGTCTGGATCTGTCTGCATGTCCATACGATGATACTGGGTGAATAGAATGCCAAACAGAACAAACGTAGTCGCGAGCCGCATCCACAGAAGCACCGTGCGCTCGTTGGCCATGTGGTCTCGAGCCACCAGGCCGTTGTTAGCGATGCGCACGTTGGGGCGGAATAAATCGTACCAATGGCGATCAGGTGGAGTGATTTTGTCGTAAGGAATTTTTGGCTTTTCCCCGCCAGTGTCGTCAGTCACTTCCATGGTGGTTGTAGTGCTGATTTGGCTTCGCAATCGTGGTCTCATAGATAGCAATGGGTGATGCGCACAATAACCTGGGGTTAACGTAGAATAGTGCACCGCGTGCGGCAGAAGCTCCAGGGTCTCAGACAAGACAAACACATCTGAGACTTCAACCTTAACAAGCACTCCGATTAAAATTGTAAATAAGAAGTCATTATAGCTTTGGTAATAGAAAACCATTTCTAAGGCCACAAAAACTTACTGATAACGTGTCATTGACTGCAATTTACCTACCTCTTGAGAGAGGCATCGCGCGTTTTGGTGATCTGGCTCGGACACTGAGGATACCATCACCTAATGTACGACCCACGGAAAGTCGACCTCACGGTGGTGGTGATCAAGGCGTATGTGCTTGGTGGGATATTTTGTCTCAGTACCATGGGGCTCATCCTGCTAGGAACACAATGCCTTGCATCGCCGTGGACTCCAGTGTTGGTGTATCTCCAGCTACTATGTGGATTCCACATGTTGGAGTTCATCACCACCAGTCGATATAACCCTACCGAAGTTGACTCGGACCTGTTTCTACTTGACGACTACCAGATGCTTGCTGCAAATGTTTTGGCCCTCGTGGAGTACCTGGTTAAAGTGCACTGGTATGGATATACTCCCAAATATTCGTTGGTAATAGTGGGCCTTATCGTGGCGCTAGTGGGTCAAGCATTCAGGACGTTAGCCATGTACACTGCTGGCACACTGTTCAATCATTATATCCAGCGACAACGCCTGGATCGCCATACGCTTGTCACCCACGGCGTGTATCTGTGGCTGCGACACCCGCTGTATTTTGGCTTTTGGTGGTGGTTTGTCGGGCTCCAGATCATGCTACAAAACGTGTTCATATCCATTAGTGGCGGAATTGTTCTCTGGCGTTTTTTCCGAGGCCGCATCGAATTTGAAGAAGGGTTTTTGGTGGACTTCTTTGGCGACAACTACGTCGAGTATGCTCGCCGCACCCCAGTGGGGATTCCGGGGATCGTCACCCGTCCCCAACGACAAAAACAAAACTAGGACATTTTGACGACAAATACACACAATTAATCGAGTAAAACAATGAAATAAAAATTCTGTACTTTTTCTAATTATGCTCTATAAATGCCTATTCGTTAGTGCCGACACCGAAGCCGTTGATGTTTCTGAACATCAACACGCCGTCCTTACCGTCGACGTACTGGCACCAGCGGCCCAGCTTCCACAACGACTTCCACATGTTTTCGTCCGAGTGCATGTAGTGTTCGCCCATGACCTTCTTGATGGCTTCCAGGGCCTCGCGGGCGTTGTAGAAGGGGATTCTCAGCACGTAGTGGTGGAGAACGTGGGTTTCGATGATGTCGTGGAAAATGTACTTGCCGACCCAGCCGAACTCACGGTCGATGGTGGCGCCAGCCCCTCTGGCAAAGTTCCATTGGTGGGGTTCGTAGTGGGGCATCTTGGGGTCAGAGTGTTGCAAGTAGGTAATGAACACCAACCAGTGGTTGCACAAGATGTAAGGGACGAACCAGTTGATGAACATGTTCCAGCCGCCGAACTTCTGGTACCAGGTGTAGACGACAGCGGCTTGCAAAAGCACCCCGATGTCCAGCAACACGATGTACCAGTAGTCGCGCGATTCGAAAAGCACCGAGTTGGGGTTGAAGTGGTTGGTGTTGAACTTCAGCTTGCCGGGGTATTTCTGGCCCGACACGTTGGTGAACAAGTAAGCGATCCACCCGCCCAATTGTTGGAACACTAATTGGGCGAGGGTGTAGATGGGGGAGTCTGCGACCATTTCCTTGACGTGGGAGTGACCGCGGGCCTCCAAAAACTCTTCCTTTCTCTTAGGCACAAACACCATGTCTCTGGTCATGTGCCCGGTGGCCTTGTGGTGCTTCGAGTGGGAGTACTTCCACGAGAAGTACGGCACCATCAAGTAGGAGTGGAACAACCACCCCACGGTGTCGTTGAGCAAAGTGGAGTCCGAGAACGCCAGGTGGCCACACTCGTGGGCAAGCACCCACATCCCGGTGTAGAAGAGGCCTTGCATCCACGCGTAGCCCGCCCACAACGCGCCGCGGACATAAGCGTTGTCGATAAGGGGGATGTAGGTGTTGGCGAGGTACATCGACGACGCCACCAACACGACGTCGCGGATGGCGTAGTACATCGACTCGGTGTAGCGTCTTTCGTAGCAGTGGGCGGGGATCGCCTTCAAGATGTCCTTGATCAGGAAGTCGGGCACTTTGAACTCATCGCCGTAGGCGTCGGTGGCTACTAACCCCGTCTGGACGTTGGAGAACGACGCGACGTTGCCCGACTTGTTGATGGTCTTGGAGCCGACATCGGCACCCGAGGTCGACGCACCCACTCTGGAGACTTGACTCGACATGTTCCCTGGCAAACTGAGAGAATCGCAGTGGCTGTCCGCTGGCCCTTATAACCAAGATTTTTATTTTTTGTGCGGTGAAAAAAGAAAAGCTGGATACAGGCGGCACCGATTCGGGCGAAGCTCGGGGCTCCACCACGGCCAAGCACAATGGCGTCGACGGCGGCTATATTGACAACCACCGTTGCTGTCACTACGTAGCCACCACCTAGAGGTTTGAGGATACCCGTTTCTGAGGGGGACCAGACGCGGCGCTGCCCTCCTGCTAGGGGACGTCGCGGTGAGATGTGCCCCAAATGATGGGTACAGCCCCATGTGCAGACAGGTCGTTCTTGGGGTAATTTACTGGGCACGAGGCATGGGGGAACGTATTGGCTTGCCCCCAATCCACGTATTCCTTCGGCACAAGGGAATATTCTCGTAGCTGCCGTTGGTAGCCCCGGTCCCCTACATAATCTATGAGACACGCACACACCTTGACCACGTTGGCCTGAAAGGTCATCGTTGTGGGTGAGGGCTTTGGCCGCGGTCTCGACCCACCGGTGGGGGTTTGGGTAATGCTACGTTTTTTTTGCCCGCGATCATAGCGACGCTCCCCGATGCAGCTACTATCGCCAGACACTTCCGCGGGGTTTGAAGGCGAGCCCGCTGATTTGTCTGAGTGAAAAACTTTCGCGCATCGACGGTTAGTACCGAGGAGCGAATTTAGTGGAGGCTTACAACCTAAACGACGGCGACGGGGCACCCCAACCTTATTGTCGACAAGTTAAATCTAATTCTCTTGTAGTTAGTAAAGCGCAGGGCCATACAATCAGCACCACCGCGATTGGTCAGCGCCGATTGAGCATAATTGAGGTACATACGCCGCTGCACCGAGGCCAACAAATTGGTTAAATCACGTGGGAATGCCCAGAGGAGGGGGGCCGTTGGACAAAGAGCATCAACGGTCGCCACCGTTTAAAAAAAGGGGGCTCAGCGGGCTTCGATGGCATCACGTACACGTAGGGGCTAAAACGCGGTGAACTGTCAAGAGCGATGTCAGACAATTGTGGCCACGTATTTCGGCAATGGCCGCGAGCCCGTTGATAACGCGATTGTCTCCTTTTCTTTTGCGGTATCTCCCCCAATGAAGCCACGCGCACGGCGTTGTCGCCACTCCCCAGTCAACGCACATGCCTGGGGAATTCATCCCCAACTAGATGTGGGAAATACATTAATTGCAACCCCAAATTGCGTAATTGACAATAGACGCCAATTCAATCTGCGCGAACTGTCTGCAGCCGTACATCGTTCTGGTTATTTTAGACACTGTCGGGGCTCCAAAGGGCAATCTAAGGGCGGAGAAAGCGACACCTCAAACAACGGCCTCCCGATCGCCCTTTTGGATCCCTTTATCCGCTCGTACCAGTCCGGTATGGTGTAATGGCTATCGCGGTTCGCTTTCACCGAGCAAATCAGGGTTCGATTCCCTGTACCGGAGTTCCTTTTTGGCACCTGCCTCAATCAAATCTAGATCAGATCAGATACTCTCATGCTCTCCTTAGTGCTACTATTTGTCTCAATTACTCACGTCATTATCATTACTGTATGGTGGATGCTAGCGAATGTTAGCGAGTCTAGCCGTGTTCATGTGAACATTAAGGTCAAGGCGGTCGGCGTCCTCCTCGATCTTTTGAAGACGAGCGTTCTGAGCGTCGACTTCAGTACCCATTGTTTGTGCCAGGGTCTTAAGCTTCTTGGCGTATAACCCAATTTGTTCCAAGTTTTGCGCCAACTCCTTTTCGATTTCGTCGTCTTCCAGATCGTTTTCGAATTGGTACCGTTGGGCTTCTTGCAATGCTTTTTCCAGGACGTACTTTTGGTAGACCTCGCCGTTGGTGGCGTTATTGGTGATCCCCGTCTTCAATCTCATTTCTGACGCGTACATCTCCAGACGGTTATTTTCACGCATATACTTTTCTTGGGCCTTGGCTGCCTTGATTTCTTCTTCCTGTCGCCGTAATCTCAGCTTCTTATTGAAGGGGTTACCGTAGGCAGGAATGAAGATCAGTCGGTTCAACCGGTGAAGTTCACTCACCTTATCCTCAGCAAGTTTCGTTTGAGTCCCTGCGAGAAGCATGTTTTGTTCGGAATTGTACAACCGTTCTGATTGCGACCCTAAAATACCCATGGTGTTGATGGCAGCGGCATCGGCTTCTTGAGCCATACGCAACGTGTTTCTCGTCGATGCTAATGATTCTTGCTTGGTGAACCGGATCTCTTGCTTGATGGCTTCGATCTCTTCATCCTCAGAGTTCACTTGAGCGTCCTCATCATACATTTCGTCCTGGATGTCCAAGTTTAAATCTTCCTCTTCCGGCAAATCGTTTAAGTCCACTTCCTCCGACCCTTGTGGCCCATTGTATCTTCTAGCAGGAGTGTGGCCTTCGAACATCGAGTTGGTCGGCACTAAGTTGAGATCAAGCAGTTCGTCATCGTCACCAGCAGCGGTGCGGGAGGTGGCGGCAGTACGGATACTGGCTGAACTCAGCGAAGGAACCGCCGTACGCGAGCTTTGACGAGAAGTAGACCCTCCGTAAGGATTAATAGAAGGTCTCGACGACTCCCGCGACGACAGGCTTGGCTTGGGAGCCCTCTGAGCGTAGGGGCTGGCTCTGGCGGCCAGCGCTCCCAGAGACGCCGGCGGGGCTCGACTTGACCGCGTGGGGTTTGCGTAAGGGTTGTTTGGATCAGCCTCAGGTTGACGAGAACGGCTGCTGCGACGGGGGTCACTGGCGGGGGCCGATCGAGCTCCGTAAGGGTTATGCTGAGGGGGGGCACCAGGGGCGCCGGTAGGGCCAGCGCCGCCCGCAGGAGCTTCATTGCCAGGAGCGTAAGGGTTACCGTTGGTGTTACCAAGGTTAGCGTAGGGGTTCACCGGCGCAAACCCGGGCTTTCGAGTCGCCCGCTCCTCGGCGTAGGCCTTGAACGCCCCGAACTTTTCCTCTCTGGCGCCACCGAATTTACTCTTGGTGATGATCCCATCCTTCTCCATATCACCCAAGATCTGGTCCTCGGTGGGGTCCTTCTTCTGGAACACTTTTCTGATACCCATGGTGGTGGACGTGTTCTGTTAGCTGGTAAAGCTGTATTCTCCGCAGCGAGTATATATGATGGGGTCACGTGTCAGGCTGAGCCTCGCATCTTACTTTTTGAGTGACGAAGCAAACACTGCGGGGGGCGAATGACCCCCGGCAGAGTGAAAAGTTTACCATCGGATTGCCGGTAATGCCGGGTATTAGTAGGATAGGAACTCGTGTCTGATGGGTTTAAGACGATATAGTCGCCATCCTCTTGCTGATCCTAAACTCTATTCTCGATGTGGGGTGATTGCGCGCTAAGCGTGATTTGCCTCTATACGGTATACGACGATGTACGCGGCAAAATTTGACGACGTCACTTAAACGTAGGATGCCGTGATGTGAAACTATTACTTCAAAGGTATCGAGGTTTCGCAATTAATGACTCTTGCGGAGGATAACCTAACTGAGTAACCATCAGAACCCTCTCGCATTGTGAATGCGGAAACCTGGCTGCAAAAGAAACGGACGGTTCGGCATATTCGAAAAGGCCGCCGATACTGGAAAATGACGCAGGTCCGACTGAGCAGAGACTTCCGCAACTCCGACCCATACAAGTTGGAACCTAAGCCTAGCAGCGATCCTGATTAAGTTTAGCAAACTCAAATGTCCTCCTTGAAGTCGTCAAGACCTCTCGTCAAATGTTAATCAGGATCTTAACTTTGACGCAAACTTGGTATCCCATCACGTAGACTCAAAAGACCATTTCGTTGTTTATTCGATGAGGCATTACGATTATAACTCGCAGGTTTGATCGTTTATTTTGGATCATGGCAAAATTGACGTATTACCATATGCTGCAACTCTACTAATCCGGTGTGGCACTCGAAAGTATCTCAGGGTGACTTTACTGCGTGATACGGGGATTCAATTAGCGTGAATACTGTGGAGAAGTCGATATCGAATTAGCCAAAACAAAAAAAAGCTCTTTGGCGGGGAATCGAACCCCGATCTCCCGCGTGACAAGCGGAAATACTAACCGTTATACTACCAAAGACGGTGTGGGATTGTTGTATGGTTTGTTCGGCCTTAAAGGAATACCCGTCGAAGATACTTACACACTGGTATAGGTTTACTGGGAGGTGACCGANTGTTGTATAGTTTGTTCGGCCTTGGAGGAATACCCCGTCGAAGATACTTACACACCGGTATAGGTTTACCGGTAGGTGACCGGGGCATGGGTATTCGCCGGTAGGTTCCGGCGGTGGTGCACTCGGGAGGAGTCCGCGTGAGTATTATATAGAAGCATACGTGATAACTCCGGCAACGGAGTTGTCACGGTGCGGGCAGCTTAAGGTGTTCAACCCTAGGCTGAGCTGAAGTCACCCGCTCGTTGGATGCACGCCCTGCATACACCGTACAGACCCAGCACATACCCGGCGGGGTGTCGAGATCACAACCACNGGTGTCGAGATTACAACCATATGCATCTAAACACAGTTATCGAAAGGTATCAAGTTTGAAGTAATGTTGGTCTCGACATCCCGCCCTTTTTACGTTTGGCTATTTCGAGTAGTACACGACTTTCACCCAACTTAATACAACAGGGATTATGAGCCTAAGTAACACTCCGGTGATGTTTGAGGACGTACTATTCAAGCGATTTATCGATCATGATTACATCTCTCAAACAAACGACAACAGTTTGATAATCAGAAACTGACAGTACAGCCTAGGTACATCATTGTCTGTCAATGATCGTGCAATTCCATATAAAAAAATTCATTATTTCGATAGTTCAAATAAATCACTCTCCCATCGAGTAACTATGGTATAAACCTGTGCAAGTACACCTATACACATAGTACGACCAGATCCCATATTACGATCCACATTAAAATGAGGAACTCGTCAACTCTCCCAACTAGTCGAAACAGAGTCGAGCAATCGATGCAGTGCCATCAGTGTTCGCGCGAGGTCTAGGCATACGCTTGTCAGCTGACCAGGCCTAATCTGTCGCTGCGGATACAACCATACGGAGTGTCCTGCTTACCGCCAATTGAAGATGTGTTGAAAGATTTGTAGAAAGATGCCGCTATCTCCCTCGCCAATGGAATGATCATGAGGTTTTAATGGTTGCAGCGTGGTTGAACACGAGTCTAGTCCAGCTAGACGCACCCCATCTACCAATCCTTTGAAGTTTCCGGTTGCTGGAGGCGACTTAACCATACCAGCAAACACCGAGTACCTACAATAACGACTGCCGCTCAATGAAGGCAGGTTGGCAGTGTCAAAAGAATTGTCAGTCAGTAGCCGGTACCATGAATGTAGGTCGAGGTCCCAATTGGTGGTAAAGCGGAGTGAGTTTTAGCTTCTAGTGGAGGTCGCCGAACCCTCTACTACTGTTGCGACTACTTTAGATCTTTTCTACGTAAGATGACAATGCATGGCATTCCCCAAAATTTATTGATGGCCAGGATCTCTTGCAATGAAAAAGCTAGCTGAGATATTCGACTATCTCGAAAGTTAGGCCGTTCATTGCTGCTGACTCATGCGCGAAAACTGAGGCATCCCGCCAGAAGGCCGGGGCGCAGTCGAAGCTGACAGTTCAACGTGTCTAGTATGAATGTTACCTCTGATTCTTAGGATGAACAAATTGGTCAAGTGAATCTTTTCAAACCCCCGCCGTTAGATTTCCAATTTGGGAACGAATAGTTCACTCCATTTTAGCAAACAACGGCTTGACGAAAGTTCTCGAATCAAACAAAGTGATAACTATTTCGCTCGATCAGCAGATCAATCTGAATAGAGTTCGCTTTATCCATGAACGTTGCCTTGACTTCATGTCGCCAAAGCGCACCGCTCTTGTTGATCGGGTTCATTTATAGAATAAAACATTTGAAAAATGTTGAGTCGCCATAATCATAACCTTAGTTAAACTTAATCAAAATCTGTTCTACATATGAACATGGATACACAAGAGCGGGGTGCTCCTGTGTTTCGAATTCAACTAAAAAAAATAAAATAAAAAAAAAAGTTTGAGGGAAGAAGGTAGTCGATAGTCGTGTATAGTGATGATTACGTAACCCTATCTATGAAAGGTGTCCCGAATACAGCCACAGTAAGACTAGGTATAAAACCAGATGAAGTCTAGATGTGGCGGATTCAACCCACTTATATGCATAAGTCGACACCACCCGCTCCTACAACGCCGTCCGGGCTTCGCTAGTCCGCCAATGAGCGGGGTGCCGTTCATGCGGCTTACGCGATAGACCGAGTTCGCATCTCTTACCACAAAGTTCAAAATAGTTTTTGACTAGCAGCGCGGTGCGTTATACACAGGATGCAATTGGTTGAGCGGAAACAGGCTAAGTAACGCACTCAACTCAATGAATTCACTACCATATCGAATGACTGTCATAACTAGCGTTTGATTGATATCGAATAGAATCTAGGATAGATATTGTACTCATCAGAACGTCCTGCATTTGTGAAATTATACTGCAAATAATGTGTAGGCCTCCGAACACACTCTCTCGATCGTAAAGAATATTGGAAGAGTTGAGCACCGTCATCATTGTACTCACTAGTCAAGCAATTAGTACATAAGCATAGTCAAATCTGGCATTGCAAAATGAACCTTGAAGATAATGACGATAAGAACCTTTTCGAAAAACAAAAGTAAAACAATTCTTTACAAACACTCATTGTAAAAATGAATAACATCACTATAGTGTTCAAATAGTACTCGTGACGCAAGTTGAAAATTTTTGAATTTTCCCCTGAAAATAATCAAAAGTGTGGTATAAAATCAGGAAGAATCGACAATATCTATTCGTTTGCTCTATAAAACTTGTTGGTACTGGAAGTATGTTTGATGTGATTTTGGGTGAGTTGGCTTCAAAATGGGCGTCTCTATGTGAGTATAATGGTGGAAAAAAAAAGTTTTTTTTTTTTTTTTGCGAATTTTTTTTTGAACGACTTTGAGTTTGTGGCGTAGTCTATTGCATCCAGTAAGCACTAAAATTGACCTGCGGTGTTTGTAGAAGTGACAGGATAAATTTTACACCTCGTCTATATCGATATTTGTATGCAGGTGCATCAACCAATATGCAAGACAAAACAAGGTGAGTTGTATTACGCACTTGCGGAGTAACTAGCTCATGTCAATAAGCATCATTGTAGTATAGGAGTATGTCTATTTAGTTTGAAGAGTTAAGGTAAGTTGTGCCACAATCGCTGACTCTTATATCACGCTATCAAGTTTGGGGTTCTGCACACAAGCACTGCATGCGCATATCATTCATGATTTTGAATGATGTCTCACATCACCTGTATTGACCCTGAAAAACAAACCAATTATACTAATGTGATGTATATGGTGCAAATACCATTTATAACAGCAAATGGGATTTTTTTGAATTTTCATAAGAAAAACTTCAAAGTGTGATATAAAATCAAGAAAAATTGCTGCAGACTTTTTGTTAGTTTCATAAAATTCTTTGGCATCAGAAGTATAATAGATAAATATTTAGGCGAGTTGACGATCAATTTGACGTAGTTGGAGCAATGACACTGAAAATGCATTACCTGCAGGACTGGTGGACGCATCCTAGATATTCACAGAGCTACAAGTTGCAATTCGTGAGTAGGCCAAATATGTTACGACTGCTATACTTAACAAGCCATACTGCTGGCTGCGAAAGTCTTATGGAGTTGAATTGAATACTAAGGTATCTGACGGGCTTCTATGTGCGATTTCAAATCGATCCTGTCGATACCTTCTCAAAGTATGCATTCGCCACTGATAAGACGTGTTGAGTGAGTTCTGATACCATTTCCATGATTGGCACGGTTCAAATATATGTGTAATAAACATCAGAAGATGTTCCCGACATAAAAAAAAACTTGAAGTAAAAATTTGAAATTAAAATTTGAAATAATTTTTGACGAGCGACGCAGAGCATTATATGCAGGAGTTGACGGGAATCTGAAAGAATTTGATGAGTGGCGCACCATAACATATCGTTTCCAGTCCGGATACCATGCACAGGACTGAGTGACAATATACAGGACATCCAGTATATAGACATAGAACAACCCAGGCAAACGGGGTGGTCAAATATATGGAGTAAGAGGAGGACCTAGGTACTATGCACCCAGGGAGTGAACCCGTAGGATGACATCACGCATCGAAGGGTTAACAGAGGCAGTAAGTTATATGCAGGACGCAAAAATTTCAAAACTAGATTTGAAATGATTTTGACGAGCGGCGAGGTCACTATATGCAGGACATACTCTGTTGAAATGAAGGGGATTTTTTCAAATGTACTGATCGTATTGATCGATCAGTTTGTTTGTTGCATTTGATGCTGAGTGTGACGTCCCTGAGGAGAAATGTGGTCGAATCTACCTCACCACCCTCCTCCCCCACATGCATACGCACCTCTTTTCGTATGCAGAGTTGTTTGTGAATCCCAGATATGGGGAATACAGGTAATGCCATGACCACTCATTTTAACTTAGAAATAGTGTATGCTGTCGTTTTAATATAGAGCGCTTAGTATTGGCAGCTTACCCTTGCTCACATATCGAATATTAGCTATTTGCTTTTCCTAAGGTTTAGCGCAACTATGACAAGCATGCGTTGAGCGATTTGTGGCTACTTTGGTTGATAGTCATTTTGTCTATATTCAAAACTATGTCGAGCTCAGTAAATGGAATGTCAGTGGTCTCAATTTCTCATGTATAACCTAGCATGAACCTACAGCAGCAGGATGTAAGTGGCAGAGGGCGTAACACGCCTGGGTTAATCTGAACTATTGTTGTTCGTGATTTTGGTTCTAGTATGGAGTATAAATGCAATATTTGATACTTCTGCCAACTTATCGGCAAGAGCCGTACGTGGTTAACTGGTCGAGTTGTCGTGTCAAGCATAATGATGAATGGCAGCAATCTTACATCCTTAACAACGTGCTTCAGACAAATCTATACAAAATTGTCACAGTTGATATTAATCCTTAAGTTTGGGTGTTTTAGTTCTTCAAGTGAGTAGATAGTGCATGTTGGTTTTCTTAAAGTAATGTGTAAATTCTATAAAACCGTAAGATATCTTCGATCTGTTGTCGCCATCAGTTTGGCGAGAATTGATATATCCCTTTCGTGTAACTACATTGAATTCAATGATACTATTCGTCGAATTACATTTCTATATTTTAGGCCTCTTCGTCTTCATCTTCGAGAGTGAAAGGCTCTGGCACCGGCGCTTCGGTGATGTACAACTGCCGCACAGTCTTGATCAGCTCCTTGGGTTCATCAGGCGTCAGATCAGTCAAAACAACAACACCCCCCATAGCCAGCTTGAGCTTCCGAACCGGTTGGAAACGGTTGTTGGCGTCAGCACCAATGTATTGAACTTGCAAAGGCACCACTCTGGTCAAGTTGGCGATGCGGTAGCTGTCTTTGGTGTGCTTTGGAAGTACCAATTGCTCCTTGTCTTTCTCTTCCTTCTCTTCGTTGGCAGTCGGAGCCGAAGATGTCGGTGCAACATCAGTAGTTGTGGGTGCCGAAGGGACGGAGCTGACCGAGACAGCGCTGTCTTTGCGTTGTCTGCGCTTGTGTTTTGCGGTGGTCAGAAGAACAGCGGTTGCAAACTTGCTCTCCTTTTGTTCCTTGTTTTCTTCCACCTTCGAAGGGTAAACAAACACCTCTGGCTTACAGTGACACACAACATCGAATGCTTTGGGAGCCTTCAAGTCCAGAGTGACGCCAATAACCGTGGTAGGAGCAAATGAAAGCAGCAAAAAGTGAGCCATGGGGAACCAATACCACAGCTGACAGAACAACGCCAACCCAATAACACCAGGAGTGTTCAAAGTATTCGTGTGAGCGTTTTCAAGGGATATGGTCAGGTTACGACCACCAGCGTCGATAATACCTTGAGCAAGAGTGGCACCGAACTTGGCAAGTGCATCTTCATGCTTCGCCTTGATTGTCGATACGTAATTTTTGGTGTACTTGGTAACGGTTGGAAAGGTGGTTTCAGTTTGTTGGATGAGAATCAATGCCAGAGCCATGTGAGCCGCTTGACGAACGAAATCGACAGGGTCACGCAGAAGGGGCTCCACAATGGCAAGAGCTTCAGCATGAGCCTTCCCAGCACCGGCAATACCAAGGGCCATGGCAGCACCGTATCGAACGTGAGGGTTGTGCAGTTGCGACAAGAGACGCACAAGTTGGGGAGCTTGAGTGTGATCGCGGACAAGGACGAAGCCAAGGCCAAGGACCGCTGCCCGACGAACATCATCCAGGGGGTCCAGAACCGCCAAGTGAAGTAACTTTTGGATAGCCCCGTTGTCACCAGTGCCACAGTATGCGAGAGCAAGTGTGAACGCACCACCGTAACGCAAGATCAGCAGCTCTTGGCTAAGCATGTCTTCAATGGCGGCATCAGCGCCCAGCATGCGGCCAAACTGAAGGAGAGCAACACCGATGGCCAAACCCCGGATAATGTGTTCATGTTGAGTTTCCTTAGCGTAGGTCAACATATCTTGAGTGGCTTCCTCGGAACCCAGGCCCAGCATGACGAGACCCATAGCAATACCGGCAGCCTGACCCAGCACAGCCAGGTCCAGGTAAAGCACCACCTTCAACGCTTCGTAAAGTTCGACCAGACGGCACCCCATCCCGGCAACACCAGCACCAAGACAGGCACCGTGGAGCATAACGTCAGTGTCCAGAGTGCCAGCAGCATTACCATGATCATCGATAAAATGTTTGAGGTAGTCCAACACTTCCTTACCGTGACCAGAAAAGATAAGACCGAGAGCGAAAAGCGACCCTCCTCGAGTGTAAGCACCGGTGGCAGCGGCAGCGCCTTGTGCCGACCCGCCAGCGCCAGGAGGAAGATACGGCCGCAAGATGGTACGCCCATGGCTCAAGTTGCCCTTATGGATGACCCCGAGGGCAGCCGTAGCCAGGAACTTCAGCCAGTTGGTGGCTTTACCCAACCACTCGAGGTTTTTCCGGAAAAACAGGTCGTCGGTAGTGCCAGCGTGCATGTAGGCATTGGCGAAAGTGACCGCCAGGTGGAAGATCAGCAGACGACCTTCGAGCAAGTCCTTGGTGCGGTTCAAGATGCCGACGTCAGCAGCGTTGTTTTTGTAAAGGAAAGTCAAGTCCAAGTCGCACAGAGGCACCCCCAGAAGGATCATCTTCACCTTGGCGTCCTGAACGTCCTTCGCCACGTCCACCAAAAATTGTTGGTGAGCGCTAGAGACAAGGTCAAACGCCCCTTGATAGGCCACAAGATCGAGGCCTTGAGACACCAAGTGGTCGAGCAATCTCACCGCCAACTTGGTGTCGTTGAGTTGAACGACGATACGGAAGGCCACGTAGTAGGGTTCGGGGTTTTGGGGCGCAGTAACGTCCATCAACACTTCCACAAGGGCGTTCAACACTTCAGTGCGGAACGTCGGCGACAGCACCACCTGGTTGGCGACGCCAAGCACGTAGCTGACAAGCTGAGGCAGCCGGTTCAACACCAGACGGATGACGTCCAAGCGGTAGGTTTCGAGGGCGAGGCCAAGCGCCAACTTGTCGTCCTGACACTTGTGGAGCATTTGTTCGAAGATTGCCAGTAACCGGTGGTCAGCGGGTTCACCTTTGCCGTGGTAGGCAGCGGCTTGCGCTTCCGTGTACTGGGCGATGCACCGCGACACCGTTTGCTCAACGTATTGGGACTTCTCGTTGATGTCGAAGGCGGGGCCGGCGAGGAGGGCGTAGTTGACTGATTGGTCGTAGTCGCCAAGGTTGTAGTAGCACTTCGACACCACCAACGCCGCCAATTGGCGCAGCGGGAACTGCGTGTCTTCCCACAATTGTTCGAGGGTGTCGAGCGAGTTGGCGATCTCGGCCCAGTGGTTGTTCACCAGGTCGTTGAGCAGTTTGAGGGCATATTCCTTCAAGGTGTAGTCCCCTGGCTCGTTGAGCAACAGGAGAAACGGCGCTGCCGACACGAGGGCCATGGTGATGGTGGAATATATGATTTTCGCCACCGCGGGGAGTTCAAAAGCGTCGGTGCGCGGCGGTGGGTGGCGAGTAGCAAGAGACACCAGAGCGGGAAATAAGAGAGAAAATCGAGTTCTTTGTTATGAAGAGCAGTGATTATTTGTGTTTGGGAGTGATTGGACGCATATCTCAGCGGTATTTTAAAATTGGGCTTGGTGAAGATACCACCTCATCGATCCATGTGGAGACGTGTATACGTCGAGCACTGAGCCGTGATGTCACGAGGACATTGCACAATCTCAAACACGTTTCACCAGTAGACCGTATCCGTCACCAAACCTTTTTCAAATAATTACCTCTACGATGGGCTAACCTCGTGTCTATTAGTCATTAATGCATTGGTGCTAAAACTGATGCCGAAAAATCAGGCCTCGGGGCTGATGAGGATCACCAGGTCCCCCCGCACAAACACCATGTCGGTGTTCTTCGTCTGTTCCAGCCCTTCCTCCAGAAACACCGTTTCCTGGGCCTCACTCAACACCATGTTGCAGTGGGAGTCGTACGCCTGCAACCGGCCTTTCATCTGGCGCGCCCCACGCAATTTCACAACGACGATTTCGTCCAACTGGAATCTGATCAAATCAAGCGGCTCGGTGTTGTTCATGCCTGCTTATTATTGAGGTAATGATCGCTTGACGGTCTTCTCACCCTTTTGCAAACGTCGAACCAAGGTTTGTTCGCCGGGTGCTGCCTGCAGTACGCGCACCCAGTGGAAATCTTTCACCACCAGGGAAGAGCAGAGTTTCCACAGGCATGATGATGAGACACGCCCTCGCTAGTGTTCGAGGGCTCCGCACGTCGCTGGTAGCCCCGGCACGCAAGCTTCGCTTCGAAAACTTGCGGGAAATCAAGTTGCGCGAGCCGGTGGTGCCCAGCCACAAAAACTTCGATGTGTCGCCCGACCATCCGTTGTGGGGTTTCTTCCGTGACCAGAAGGCGTTGCGGGTGCTGGACGAGTTGGACGCCGACTCCCGGGAGTGGCTGATGCCGGAACTCCGCCGCAAATCGTTCGAGGACTTGCACCGCTTGTGGTACTTGGTGCTCCAAGAACGTAACGTGCTTGCTCGTGAGGTGAGATTGCTGGAACTGATCACCTACCGTAAGACTCAAGCCCACCAGGACTTGGACGATAAGCTTAAGTTGACCCAGAAACGGATCAAGACGGTGTTGCTTGAACGTCAAACCGCCTACGAACGGGTGCAGACAATGGTGGAAAAGAAACAACAGTTCCTCGACCAGTTTGCCGAAGACTACCTTGCCGCCGACGACGCTAAGCTCCCGGGGATGAACGACAAGTTGGTGAGATTGCAGTACGCCTTCTTCGGCATGGAACCGAGATTGGAGGACTTCCACCGCGACGACATCGACCCCACGTTCATGGAAGGGTTGCTGTATGTCGCCAATCTCAAGGTGCAAAAGTATAACCAGAACGCTACTCAACCCATCGAGTTGCCGCTCAAGGCGGTGCTGGAAGAGTTGCCGTGGTTGTTGCAAGCTCCCGAAGCCGCTGCTACTGAAGTTGCCGAATTAAGACAAAACGGAGTGCAAGCCGTGCCTCCCTACCAGGCCATCGAATATGTCCAGACCAAGTTGGGGTTGTAGTCATGTATATAGGAGAAATCTACAACGCTTTTTATCGAATTACGGAATGTGTGCGTGTATTTAAAGTGTAGATAATTGTGGTGAAAAATTAGCAAAAGAATTATTGCTTCTTTTCGTAGGCCAGGTGGGCAAGCTTGTCGGTCAACTTGTTCAACAGTTCGTCGGCTTTTTCGCCCAAACGGTACCAGTTGATCGAGTAGAGCCAGTTGACGGCGGTGATGATTTCCTGGTTCCAGATGTCCTTGCACGATTCGGCAAACGGACGTTGGATGAACTCGACCTTTGACGTCACCGGCACGACGTCGTCCCATTCGTTGTGGGTCGACAACATCCGCTTGTTGATGATGTCGTCCAGCATCTGGAGGGAGCGGGACGCGATCGAGGCGTTCTTCTTGATGTATTCCCCAGTGTAGTACGTCAACAGCAGGGCTAAAAGCACCCCGCCGAGGAACCCGTGGATGCGTCCGCCCATGATCGTGTATGCGGTGGATGGCAGCCACTAAGAGATTTCGCTTTTCGCTAGTGCGACCCGGGCGCCTCGCTGGTGACGGCATTGAAGAGTATCGGCGAAAGCTATAACAGATTAACCATGGAATTGATATCACATTAGTTTATGCTGTAGTGACCACAAATCATAATTGAAATAGGTCTTCGGCAATATCTGGGCGACTGCCACCATATTGTTGTGAAGATCGCATGTTAAAGACACAATCATACGACTATGGTTTCACGGTCAATTGAATAAATTATTACGCATACGAGCTTATACAAATCCACTTTAGGATTCTATTTTAAATTAAGAACAACGGTATTAATTACGATTTGGTTAGATCGTTTCTAGTGTCGTGTCTCCATCAACTTTTTCACCTTTGTACGATTTGGCGCGCGCCACCATAATTACGGTGATGATTCCCATACAACACGCAACGATAGCGAATGCCAATTGAGCGGCGGAGAGACCAATTACCAGCCGCCCAATACGACACAAGTTCAGGGGAAGCTGGCCATATAACGTTATCTGGGAGTCATCACAGCTATGGGCACCGTAAAAGATTGACATCGTCACCAACGTAGCTATCCAGAGCGCCAACGTGCAAAAGTCGAGAAACAATCCTACCGACGCCACCAGAATCGATTCCCAATCGGACCACATCATAATTGGCACCACAATCGCCATGGTGATCGATACCACTGATGTAGCGAGTGCCAAGTCAGCATAAGAAAAGGAGAAGCCGTGGCGCTGGTAATTGGCCTCAATCGTCGCCGCCATGGCGAGAACAATGATGCTGAGAATAAACTGGATACAGCGAATAATGATCGTTAAGAAATTAAACGCATAAGACATATCTCTAGGCTCCAAACAATCGCCAATAGCGAGGTAGCTTCATCACTATATCTACTGTAAAATTATCACACCATCTTGAAATTCAATTCTATCGTGCCATTCACTCCACTCTTTCCTTCTCGTTCATTTGCGCTTACTCCTTGATTGTGGCTTCATTTTGCGCCTGTGTGTCTAACCTCGGAGACGTACGATGACATCGGTGGCGGGGCTGTCAAGGTTTGGCCATACCCGGTTTGAAATTGTAGCAACTAGCGACCACAAACCGCGTTGCTTTTGACTCGTGACTAAATTTGTCGTCAGCAATTCAATATTGGGGGTAATTTTAGCGGCAATTTTAGTGCACCTCGTCTGCCACCAGTCGCCGTAAGTGGAGGAAAGCGGGGGCACCGTTGCTGCGGTGCGCGTACAGCAATACATCAGCCGCGCAACTATAATGACGGCAACCCCTGAGTCCCTCTCCATAGTTGTAGCGACGATTGACGAAGGAGAAAAAGAACTATGTGAATTGGTAAGCCCCAGCCCCTGGTTTTGTGGAGGGGGCTATGGCGTTTCCGCAGTCTTGGCCACGCTTTTTCTCCCGACTCTTGGCCTGAGAAAGTTGATGACCTCATAGGGCTGAACGACTCATCGTGTGTGCGTGTGTCCTGCACAGAACACATGAAATTGGCGACGGGGGGGTACAAGTGGGCTAACAATACAAAAAATTCCTTGATTGCCAGACGTCTTCCAATTGCAGTTGCCCCGATGCCCTCGATAAAAGACTTTGACGACGCCGTCAACACCGCCCGCGGCTACTACGACCGGTACGGGAACTACCACCGCAGCTCGTGGGACCGCTACCGGTGGCTCCTCTGGCTCTTGTTGTTGATTCCTCTTTTCTTCATCCTTTGGGGGATCATCCGTCGCCAGAGATCTGGCAAGGTCGTCACGTTGAACCAGGGCTTCTGGAGACCCGGCCATAACCAGGCTCAGCCTCAGTACAACAATAACCAGCAGTACAACAATCAGGCCCAATACGACAACCAGTACTCGCAACCGGCGCCAGCCTACAACAACCAAGGCGACTACAGTGCTGGTTACCAGGAAGGTTACCAGAGCTATACTCAGGGTCGTGCAGACGGCCACAAGGCTTACGACAACGACATTCACCCTCCCGCGGGGCCTCCTCCTGACGACTACTATGCGCCGCCGCCGGGTCCTCCTCCTGCCGCCACCAAGTCGTAAGGTCATGTTGGTGTGGGCCAATTAGTTATGGTCCCATCTTTCCCTTACATATTTCCTTTAGAGTTATTTTATACCCCTCGCCTTAATATATACCAGTGTACGTCTAAATTACGAAACCAATTCTCGTCCATGTGGGTGGTGGTCCAGCGCAGGCCGCGGTGGCTTCGGCTCCGGTGGCTCTTGTTTCTCCTCATGATTATTCCCTTGACGGCAATGATAGCGCTCTTGTTCACTGGGTTGTCACGAAGACGCCGTCGTGCCCGTATCATCACTTCCACTGCGGCCCTGCTGCAAGTGTGATAGTTAAGTCCGACTATACTAGCTGTCTATAGCTTAATACTTTAATAAAATCTGTCGTTGAGATTTTTGTGGTTTAGCGTTGTTTTGTAATTAGCTTTCAACTCAATCTCTGCGAATTATGGGGTGTGGTATGGTTGTGCGGGCGATAACGTTTGAAAAGATTCGGTTTAGTAAAATTCTGGTTTTGGGGAATTGGCGATAAATTCACCGTTTGTGGACATTTTTGACTGTGACTAATGTCAACCCTTTTGTCGTTACGACGGCAGTTTCACCTGACGACACCGTGGCAAGTAGTTAGCAACCATTTAGGGGGTCGTCGGCTTCTCCTACCGTGCGTTTAATGCAAGGAACAAGACCTACGCTAGCTCCCAGAAACCTTGATTTCGTCGTCATTGGCAACCGCATGCCAGCATGAAAAACCAGATAGCGGACCCGCAAATCGTCACATGGCATGGCGTTAACGAGGTTTATTGGCATGCACGTCAGTACGAGCGAATTTCACCATGGCTGGAGCTGCCGTCATTGTTGTGAGTTACCACACACGGAAATCGTTCCATTCTGAGAATTATACCCAAATTGTTGATCAATTTCCCTGTCACAGGGTCAGCATCGATCAATTGATCGAGCCGTGGTGGCCACAGACCCGTAGAAGTAGCGCCAAGTGCCGGTCCAAGGTCATCTCGTCAACGGGATAGTATGGGGTTAGCCAGGATTAGCCAGGGCTAGCCAGGGGTTGATCCACTAGTGGCATTGCAACCGGGGATGGGTTAGTTTTACCGGCTATCGTCAGTTGCCGATGGCTGGTGGTGCCGACAGGAGTGCGCTGGTACCGCGATACCGCACCTGGTAACCGCCGTATCGACCGTCTATATTCTGAGCTAAATTGTCGGTGGTGGGCTGGACGAGGAAAGCTTAAATCGCGGTAGATCTAGACCTTTGTTCGAATACACCTCGCTAATGTGAACGAGACACCATGGTACGGGTGTCGGGCGTGCGTGTGCGCCTCGCCACCAGTGACGAAAAAATAGTTGCGGGTAACTGACGCAGAAATGGGGCGGGATTGTCCATGAACGAGGAGGGCTTGCGCCAGCATCGACACACCCCACATACCCGTGCCAAACGAATGGGAGGGATCGGCATCCTGCCTATTGTTTCCACGCATAAGCGCCCGGCACGCCGGCGCCTGGCGAATGACAGCGGGCACGGCATCATCTGCTTTAGAGAGATTTTTAGCGAGGTTAGGCGTAGGCACCGGGGAGGCCCTACGTGGCAACCGGAAATGGTTCTCCGGGGGCACCACGGAGCCTCGCGTCGCCATCATAGTGGCAGTTTCAGACATGCCTGTGGCGGGTGATGATGAAATGGCACATTTATCAGCGCTCTGGTGAGTGCTGAGCAAATTAAGGTGGGAGGGTCCAGTGGCAACTGGGGGCAGGCGAAAATAGAATGACGTCTCCCCCGCCAGGAATGTAGCCGGGCGCTGGCCGCCGCCCCGAATACTATTCGCTTCGTTCGCTGGCAGCAGCGTATGTTTGCGGCTGGGCCCAAAGCGGGCACAGTATATGGTGCTGCCGAGCCCGATTGGCCCTGCACGCGTCGATGACATCGACACCGGTGCCCCCGATGGCCGGCTAGCGACGCTGCCTACCGCTGGGTTATTATCAGACTGGCGGCTGTTTGGGAAGGGGTGCCGCTTGGGGTGCACAGCACAGAAAGGCGATTACCGCCCCACGTTTGCGGCTCGGCGCAACCGTGAGGTCATGGTAGCGACACCCACAGCGAGGTGGACTCGTGGCAAGGAAAGTCCTAAATTCTCTCAGCAAATTCCCCTTCGGATGAATCATTCCTGAGCAAGGGTGCGAAAGCGAAGGTGGGCCGCTGCGTCTCGTACCCGCCTGCTTTCTAGCTGTAGACCCCGGCCTTCCATTCTCACCTGGTGCCTTACTAAATCAGGATACTCTCTACTGAAACGGCATGAATACGGCATTTGGAACGGCATTGAGAAAAGCCAAGCGACGATAGACTACCGACCGCTTAGTGTCGTTTTTTAAATTTCGCTTTGTGACGGGAAAGTCGGTGAAATTTATGCCAAGATGACACAAATGGCAAACACTGTAAAGGTGTGAGGTTTCTCCGACGACACCGCCGAAATTTCCAGGGCACTGACGAGCAGTAACAAAGACCGTACCATACCCTCAATACGACAAGTATAGTGAAACAGAGAAAAAGAATTGACAATTCCTAGCCAAACTGCTTTCGGGTCGACGCTGTTCGTTTCCGTACTGTCTCTGAATGTCTCCGTGTTGTCGGGATCGCCGCCACCTCACCTAAATGCCATTGTTACCCATAATTATGTCCATTGATTGTCCAATGATAAATGCGTGCTATGTACAATGCAATTTGTTTGTAACCCAAGAATAAGCTACCAGAGCTTTATTTCCTAGGGGCCAGCGCCGATATCGGGGCCCAACTCGTCCTTGGTCGGCCACGGCCAGTGCAACACGTCGGCGGGAGTCACCTTGGGCGGCGGCACCTTCGCCAGGTCGTGCTTGACCTTGTGGTAGTGGTCGATGTGGCGCAACGCGTGGTCGCGAGGAAGCAGCCGCAAAAGCACCAAGAGGGTGTGGCGGTTGGGGACAAAACCAAGCAGCTCCCACCACTTGATGATGGCGGCGAGCTCGTCGGTATACGAGTTCTGCGCCAAAAGGTGGAGGTACTGCTGCCACCCCACCTGGCCCATGCGGGTGGTGGCCACGTGCCGCTTCCACTGGTGGACGGCGATCTGGGGAGCAAATAGGGTACTGCCGTCGACTAATTGCCACTCCCAACGTCCTTTACGTGCAGCGCGGATTAGTGCCACGAGACTGGTGGCGTTGGGGACATTGTCGACCATCACTAAGCGCTTGTAGTGATTCCACACCTGCGAGGGCTCTGCCATCAGCTCTCCGTCTAAGAACTCGCCAATGGCTTGGTTGGTGTGTACCGGCATCAGCTCAAACAATTGGCGAGCGTAGTCAAGTGCCAGCATCTGTTTTGCTTCCGCTTCGGGAGGAGACCACGGAAACGGGTGGTAGCGTAGCCCTTGGAGGCGGTGGCGGTATAGGAGTCTTATGTGACGAGGCACAAGAAGACTGCGAAGCTGAGGCTCAATCCCCATAGCCTCAAGAGAGGTGGTGACGGCAATAAGCCCCTTATACAGCTTGACGGTGGCCAACACAGCTTCGACGATATCACGTGTTACAAGGGTGTCCTGAGCGTGTTTCTCCAACTGATTCATCACCGTAATCGCCCGTTCCTCGGTTAGAATACCTAAAGGGCGGAGCTTACGGAGGAACATAAGCCAGAGCCACAGCGTCAGTCCTCCACGAGCAAGCGCCTGGTTGAATGATGCCAATAACGTTTCTGGCTTAGTGCAAAGAGAGAGTTCGACGGCGTCAATCACGTGTTGCTGAGCTTTAGTCATTGAAGCGCCGTTAATGTAGGCAGGATGGCGACCCCACAATTGCCGAGCTTTCGCTGGCAGCTGAGTAAACACGGCCATGGCGATACTACCAATACCGTAGAGGTCAAGGTCAGCCACGGGGCGTGGGAGGTAGCCCACAAGCAGCTCATACACGGCCACTAAGTGGTGGCTGCTTTGCGAATGGTGGATGTTAGCCGCGTAAAACTTGCGGATGAGCTGCCACATGGCGTAGTTAACCACCTGGGGACGTTCCCCAGGGAGTACAGTCACCAGATGAGCGAGGAATCGCAGGAATTTCGCCGCCAGCACTCCGTAGTAGCCAATGGCGTACCCCAACAAATTCTCGAAGTAGCCCTGGACTCGGCTTGGCTCAAGCAGCGCCGTCATCTCGGGACCGTACTCAAACCATATATCCACCTGGAGGTCGAGTTCCCGCCTCAGCCGGGGCAGGCGGGTCAAAATATCCCCCATGATAAACGCGGGGATGTCGACCATATTGATTAATGCGCCGCAGGCGTCGGTGACTCCGCGAGCACAGATCAGGGCCACGTAGCGCCTGAGGTCGGAGGGCACTTCCTCGGGTTCGTCCAACAATTGGTTGGCTATGGTGGCCTCGAGAGGCAGGGCCACGGCGCGGGTGACGATGGTAGTGGCAGGGTGAGTGCGCTGGAGCTGGGAGCGGAGAAGGGTGCCGGGGATGGTGTTGTCGACCTCGAACGGCTTTAGTCGGGCCCGCTGGTGACTCCCTACCGCTCGTCGGTACGCCTGGCGACACGCCTTGTCGTAGAACCGGTGGGAGATCATCCATAGGGTTTTCGCGATGCCAGCACGATTGTCGCCTGCGCACCAATATTTACCATTGGTGCGCGACCTGAGACCAGTGCGAGGGAACCGATTATAATGAGACACATACCAACTCAGTGATTCTTTGGTGGATAATGGTTTCAAATTCGGTGATTAGACGAAGCTAATTAAACTAGTTCAAAAAAGTTTAACGGTGTAAAGAAAATATTTGATCCTAGCTTGGGTATGAAACTCTATATTTACAGGGTTTGACATTGTGAGCTGGGTGGTATTAGATTTTCCAACGCAATCAGTGTGGTCCATGAACCAGCATCACACTGGTCGATTATAATACTGACTATGACAGATTTCAGATAGCATTATTCAATGAACCCTGTGACTAAACTTGAATCTTTATATTACATTAAGACCCGAAGTTCACAAATTGATGAATGGTCTTTCAAATACTCAGCAAACCAAAAACCATTGCAATACATTTAAAGTTGTTGCCATAACGTTTTTGGTCCTTCTTTTAGTGTATAAGTAGTTAGTGCCCACTATTTGTCCTGCACACAGCCGCATCACTCATCGTGCATTACTTAGTTGCCATCACCTATCTCTAGTTGCCCCCCTTCCCTTACACCACCAAACGCCTTATATCAATTGGCAATCCTTTCATACACTATAAGGGAGATCCTCCATTACATTTGGGCCAATGCTGTTGCCTCATCTTAGCTTGGTTCGCGAGGCCAAGCGGGAATTAGACGCGTCAGGTATTGACGACACGTCTCGACGACGGCGGAAACGGGCCAGACGAGGCGATACTGTCACTCCCGAACCACTACCACAACGAGCACCCACACCGATTTCCATTTCTAGCGACGATAGCCACGATGGCGGCGATGGCGGCGATGGCGGCGAGAATGAGTCTGATGACGACTTTGAGGACCTTTTCCCTACTGAAACCACCTCTGAACCAAAGCTGACACTGACAACAATAATCAAACATACCGAAGCATCTGATGATGACTCTGACTTTGAAGACGTGGACCTTGGAGGAGTTCCACAGGCTCAAGACATGACACAAGGGGGAGTCAATCCCTCGACTACTACAAACAATACATTGGTAATTCCGATTCATAAACCGGAGGAGCCGGTAAAAAAAGTGGCCAGAGTCATCCCTAAGGAGGAACGAGCGACTCGGCGATGGTGTCACATGGCATTTATCGTGGCTATGATCGGTCATTGTCTTATTCGCAACAAGTGGGCAAATTCAGTGGATATCCAAGAGAAGCTTGCTAAAAGCGTATCTCTGCAAACACGAGCGTTGCTTCATCCGTCTACTACAGGTAATAACCTTCTCCCCGTGGTGAAACTGCGTAAGTTCCTTGATGGCTTAAAGCGTACCATGCTTGTATTCTCTAAGAAATGGAAAGTGGTATACCAAGGTCTTATCTTCAAAACTTGGGGTGAACTCGGCATGTCGCAACGAGGCGTGTATCATGGGAGAATGACTCGAGCCAAATGGCAACAAATGATTCTAGAGTTTCAAGGTACCAGGGATATGGGAGCTCAAGCTTTCTGTGCCATGTTAAGAGGTCTTGGGGTTCGAGCCCGGCTTGTCCACTCAGTACAAGCTCCTGATTATACCTCGATTGTGCCTAACGTCGAGCCGCCAAATAAGGAAAAGACCGACGACTCAAGACCAAAGCCAATGGGTTCAAGCAAACAGCAATTCCTTCAACAAGTGAGAAGCTTTAATCCCAGTGATAAAGACTCACCAGCTAATAAGTTTATTGACTCGTCGTACCCGATTTGGTGGGTGGAAGCATGGGATAAATACGCTAAGAAGTGGGTGGCGATTGATCCTGTGGTGCTCAAACACTTGGAAGTACCTCCACAACGACGCAAATCAAAGTTTGAGCCGCCTGGCTCTGACCAGCGGAACCAGCTTCACTACGTACTTGCTTTCGATGCCCGTAACCGAGTGAAAGACGTCACTCGTCGCTACAGCTTACAGTTCAATGCTAAGACGCAAAAGAAGCGCATCGGCCAATATTCAGAGGAGTCCCACTGGTGGTACGCCAATCTCATGCGTAAGCTTAGCGGTGACAAAGTCACCCAGCTTGATGTGCTTGAACTTAAGGAATTTCACGATCGCGACTTAGCTGAGGGTATGCCTAATAACATGGGTGATTTCAAAAACCATCCACTTTACGCATTGGAATCGCAATTACACTATAACCAGGTGGTGGAGCCCAAGATCAAAGTGGGGACGTTTCGCCCAAAGACCCTGAAAAAGGGTCAGAACAGTGCACCGTTGATCCCCGTATACCGACGAGCTAACGTCAAAACGTTAAAGCTGGCTAAAGCGTGGTGGATGCTTGGTCGTCAGCTCAAAGTTGGTGTTCAGCCTTTGAAAGTGAGACCAGCGAAACTGGACGAAGAAGAAGATGAGCGACTTTACGCCGAAGATCAAACACAATTATTCATTCCTGAGCCAATTAAGGACGGCGTCATTGTCAGAAACGCTTTTGGTACTGTCGATTGCTACGTACCCCTGATGGTACCCGAAAATGGATGGCTTATCAGCCTGGAGGACTTCCCCATCAAGCTAGCCGAACAGGCAGCTCGCATCATCGGCATTGATTATGCGCGAGCTGTGGTGGGTTTCTCATTTAAGGGACGCCGCAATGTCAAAGCCACTGAGGGCGGGGTGCTTGTGGCTCTGGAGTACCGCGAAGCCATGGAGGCAGTCATGGACTGTTTGCTTGAAGAGGAAGTGGAGAAGATCAGACGCGACAAGGAGCTTGCTGGCCTTAAATTGTGGCGTTTCTTCATTGCCAAGCTCCGTGTTGGTGAACGTCTCAATCGTGTACACGGTGAAGTCGAAGACGACGTCGTCTCAGAAGTTGAGGATGAAGAGGCAGAGCTGGACTTCAGTGTGGGCAGCGAGGACGAAGGTGGCAGTGGCGACGAGGTTGTACCGCAACAAGAGTCTCGTGAAGCGCGAATGAGAAGCAGGAGACAGCGGCTGGAATCGGTGGCTCCCTTAAATTCGTCCGATGATGAAGATGACTATGGTGGAGGGTTCATTCCTGAAAACGGTGGTGGATTCATTATATCAGATACCGACAATGGTGGTGGAGGTTTCATCGTATCAGATAACGATGAGGGCGGCTTTATCGTGTCCGATAAAGAGGACCCCGTCAATAATCACGATGATAGTGGTGGTGGTGGGTTTTTCGTTGCCGAAAACGACGAGATACAAACGTACGAAGGGTCTGGTGGTGGCTTCTCCAGGGAGGCATCGCTACAGGCTCAGACACCTCAAGAGACAATGGCAAACACTCAGGCCGACGTTGATTTAGACATACCGGACGACATGTTCGATTACAACGAGGACGGAGAACTCGTGTATAACCCCGATGGTGCGGTTAACTCCCCCGATACCCCTAGCCCCCAATCATCGCCATCGGCACCAAACTCGCCGGCGCAGGCTCCGGTGATGTCTCAAGGCGAGCTTCACCAGCTTGAACAGGAAGAGCAGGAGTACGACTTTGACTACGACAGCGAGTGACGTCCTAATTAGTCGATGAGGATGTACATCGAAAATCTAGACTGCAAATTAGCCTTTTAATGCATTACGAAACTAAACTATAATTGGATGAATAATGTGCCGAAAGCGATGACTTTAGAGAAATCATATATTTGTTTAGGGAACCAATAGCGTGATACTTTTGCGCGCAATTTTTCCTAAGCCGCGCTTATCTTGCGGCCGCGTACATATCAAAGCGCAAATTTCGTTAGCGATTTGCGCTTTTGCCACGCCAATCTCTCGCCTGATTGGTCTAGCGACGGTGGCTGTACCTTCCGCATAGTACAGATGACAATTTGAGGGTCACTAAGTATGACACTTGACTGGTACGACACCTGATTTGCCGACGGGTGCTGGCGTATGTCCGTACTGAGCCCGATGCGCCTGGGAACAACCTTCCTAAAAAGGATGTCACATTTGCGCAGCCGTATGAGGCTCCCCGATATAAAAAACAGCGATCTCGGTCTCCACGTTTTTGACAGCTGCTAAAAGTCTTGGCACCGGCTTGTCACTGCACTGTGACGCTTGATCACCCAATGGTTTCTGTGGCAGAAAACGTTCTTGCGACGATCGGGACGGTGTTCTGGTGCATCCAGCTCGTACCCCAGATTATTCGCAACTACCGAGTCAAAAACTGCGAGGGCCTCCCCCCGTTGATGATGTTCTTGTGGGCGGCGCTGGGGGTGCCGTTTTCGATCTACTTCTTTGGCATCGACGGGCTGATCCCCCTCCGCATCCAGCCCCAGCTCTTCACCTTCTTCTGTCTTGTGCTGTGGGTGCAACTGCTATACTACCCTCCGGTGAAGATGGATAGGAAGCGGTTGCTTATGTATGTGGTGGCGTTTGTCGCTATAGCGGTGGGGCTCGAAGTGGGGTTCATCCTTTGGTTGAGACCGCTCCACCGCCGCGGTAAGACGTGGCCGATGCTTATTATCGGGATTATTGCCCTGTTGTTGTTGGCGGTAGGGTTAGTGCCGCCTTACTTTGAGTTGTGGAAGCGCCGGGGTCGTGTGGTAGGGATTAACTTCATCTTCTTGACCATGGACTCGTTGGGGGCGTTGTTCCTGATGTTGCTGATTATCGTCGGCCAAATGGACGTGATGCTGTTGACGCTTTATGCCATAGTGCTTGCCATGGAACTAGGGATATTTGCATCTCAAATAATATGGTACCTTTTGCTTGGTGGGAGAAAGATTATTAAGGAGGAGAAACAAGCCGCGAAGTTGGCGGCGGAGGAAGCGAGTGATGTGGCACCTGACACTGGTAGTGACACCGGCAGTGAAGCTGGCGGTGACCACAAATCCATTGCTCACGACCTACCCGTTAGTGACCACACCGATGGAGACATCGAGTCGTCGATATATGACCGCCAGGTGGAGGTCTTCGACGACACCAAGAAACATTGAACATAGTTCTGTTTTAGCATATTACGACACTTTAATAGATAATTGATTGGTTTAAGCTTGTCCTGCTTGTATTTTGATGCCAAAAAAGTTTTCAAAAAAAAAGTATAAAAAAATTGAATTAGGTCTGATTAGGGCGTGGTGGAGGGACCCGCCCTTCACGAGCGTTTGCCGATGATCGGCATAAGTTTGGTGGGGACGGTAAAGTACGAGTTCTGCTTGGTGGCTACACCAGCGAACCCACAGGCCCACCCCACAATACCAGTAATAATCGAGAAACTACCGGCGGCTTTCGTCACCTTGGGCAGCCCGGTGAACGCCATGGCCGCTAACATGATGAACGTAAGGAGCAAAGTAGTGCACATAGCAAAGAACGCCCACGTCGCTTTCAAAGTGAAACTCCACATCATAAACGTGAAGATCACCCACCCAAGCATGAAAAAGCCAAGGGCATTGCCTAATTGAGCGTGGTCAGTACCATACGCCTGAGCGATACCAAACGCGGGGAGCTGTACGCAGCCAAACGCAAACCAGAACGCACCGTAGGAAATAAACGATAACGCCCCGAAAGTGTTACCCATGACCATTTCCCAGTAGCCAGCAAGGGTCAAGAGCAACGCGCCACAGAACATCGCCATGCCAATGGTGATTTGGTTGACGTGGATTCCTTTAACCCCCACCATAATAAGGCCCAGCGTCACCGAAGATAAACCAAAACCCGCGAGCCCTAAAGGAGCAGGGTTGCCGAAACTGTGGGTGGGACCAGTCAGGTACCGTTCCACCTGGAATGTACCGCCAAACGCCTGTTGCAACTCCGAGCGGAGATATCTGCGTCCGCCCAAAATTACATACTGGTTATCGTCACCGCACACTTCCACTCTCAGCAATGGCTGCGAAAGCGACGAGCCCAATGCTTCCTTCAGCCCCGAGTCCGAGGAGACTGACATTTGTTAGTTTCTTTGGGTCTTCTATGGAAGAAATTTAAGCTGATTAAATAGTGTGATGTGGGGGGTGGGGTAGCGGTGTGAATTGGCCGACTTCGATCGTACTTGGATACCGAACTGATGAAAAGCGGGTGGGGAACACGCACCATCGGCCCGGCTTCGTGGAGAGTCATTCACCCCGTAAGTCATTCGCAAATGCGCTAATTACATTAACGTGCTGAGAGCTGCTGGTTAGTTGTAGTTAGCACGATACATAGTGGTGTCAATGTCGCAAATTCACCGTGTATCGGCGAACAATCGTCGGTACGACGAGTACGAGATTGCCAATGTCGCGTCCAATGCCTCGGTCTATGGTCGTTTGATGCCTAGACAGCAACGCCTGAGAGGAGGGGGGAGAGTGGGGAGTGCATTAAACGTCTCGAAATGGTATTAATGTTGCAGTGCGATCGGTCCTCGTATATATCACCGCGTGCAGAAAGTGGCACACGAAGACATAGACGAAGCAAAAGAAACCCATTGAGAGTGAGATCGATCTAATATGACAAAGTTTGATGGGTTAATGGTGGACTTCTTGTTAGTTGTGCCACGTTTGTTCCCCGCTTGGTGATGACGCTTTCCCCGCATTTGCCATGGTAAAGCTTGGCGCTCAGGCGAGCCCTACATCTAGGGCCGACTGGAAGTGCCCTATGGGGAATGTCTCAAGCATCAATCATCTCTCCAAATTGGTAGGGTGCAGACAGGACGAGTTGGTGATCATTGCCACTGAACGATCACGCGTGGTGCTTGAGGTGTTGTAAATACAGCTCTGCAAATTGCTCCAAACTATGAAGCTATGGGAGTTTTGAGTCATGGCTATCGTGATTGTGTGATCATTACTCTAACGTTTTACCATCATGACGCGTTCAGTAGCTGGAGTTCACTGATGATGAAACCACAAGATCCATGCGATCCAAACATGGATCATAGACTATAGCCCTTCACCAATTACCATTATCGTGTAGAGAGGTTTATATGTGCTATCAGTAGGAGAAGTACTACCGTTTGTTCTCGGTGGCAACATAATTAATACGAGTGGCATCATCAGGGGGCGCGTCACGCGCGTAGAAGATATCTCCAGTGTTGAAGTGCAATGGGTGAGAGATTGAGGTGGCTGGATACCGAAATTGAGTCATTGAGCATATCAATGATCCCGCTATTTAATTGATTGATCATTTTCCAGAAATCGAGGAAGTTGCCGACATCTTGGTAACCATCGTGATGGAATCTTTTGTTGTCGTGGGGTTGTCCAGTGCTCGCAACCATGAGGTCGCACTTTGTCGACGCTCGCTTTGAGGCCACCTTTTTTCGCTGGGGCAAACGTGCTCGGCATTCGCCCCCTCGTCAGTGAGCGGGCTCTACTGAGTGCCTCTACCGCCTTTTTTCTACGTCGCGCCAGCGCCGCCATCCCCCGTAGCACTAACCCCCTGTCGCTGGCGTCGGATCATCGGACCACCTTCCCCACCCCAACTCCATAACGCCAAACGTGGCGAATGTCGTCGTTCCACCCGCTAAACCTAGTTGAAGACGACAAAAAGGAGGCTGACGCCGAGCACTCCCGCGAGCTCCAGACGGAGCAGGCGATCCAGCTCTACCAGCAGGCGCTCGACCTACACCACCGGGGCGACCTCCAGAAGGCGTACGACACCTATGCGGCAGCGTTTCGGATCGAGATCGTGCTGAACCATTATTTTGAGGAGGAGTCTTTGGTGAGAGGGCTCCAGAACGGCGGTGACAATACTGCGAATGACGACCTCCAATTCCTCCTGCAAAACGTCCGACGGCTTCGCCACCTTTTATTCCGTAATCGGGGGATGTTATTCCTCGATATCCTTCGTCATTTCGTTGATCAGCGGGCGCCTGAGCTTCCCAATGAGGCGGATATGCCTAAGCGCCCCCACCGAGGCGGGAAGGGTAAACTGCGAGGAGACTCTGGCGACCGCCTGGTAAAGGAGGAAGGTAAGGAATCTTCAGTGGTACTGGTCGCTTCTAATGATGATGACAAGGACACTAATGATAATGTTGTGGACGTGAAAGAGGAGGTACAAAAGGACAAAGACACTGAAGCCAA
Source organism: Diutina rugosa (assembly GCF_008704595.1). NCBI lineage: Eukaryota > Fungi > Ascomycota > Pichiomycetes > Serinales > Debaryomycetaceae > Diutina > Diutina rugosa. The sequence goes on along the minus strand of NW_022995114.1, from coordinate 233,896 downwards.
TGGTGCGACTAATGGCACCACTAATGATGCCAACGATACTCGAGAGGCTGAGGTGAAACAAGAGGATACCAATGGCCACGTTGCTAATAAGGATGATCTGATGGACGTTGATAAGGACGACGACGTTGTTGAAGTTAAGCCTGACCCTGAAGTTAAAACTGAAGCTAGTGGTGATGCCAACGACGTCAAGGCTGACGACGTTGAGGCTGAATCGGTCAAGCCGGACTCGGTCGTTGAACCAATGGAAGTTGACTCTAGCGATGACTATGTCACTGCCGACGAACAAGAGTCGCCTCCGCCTCAAGATCTCGAAATCTATAATGCCATCACTAAGGGTGATTACGGTATTATCCCTCAACTCTGCGAGTCGCCACTGAAAGAGGAAACCGCCGAGAAGTTCCGCCAGATGTTCTATACTGTCATTGACGACTTTTGCATTGCGTTAGTGTACGATGAAGGTGACGAAGACCTCTTGTACACGATGTACGAACTCTACGCCTATCTTCGCGAATGGAGACTTGCTCGTTTTGCATTGGACTACTTACTTAGTGGTCCCACCGAGCTGGATGATGTCATGGGTCTTATTGGCGAAGACCCCGAAGCTGTCGCTGCCCTCACCAGATTGAAAAATTACCTTGAGAAAGCTGATATTAATGATGCTAATATCAAACGCATTGATGCCAAATACCGCTATTTGGACGGCATGAAGTCAGATTTGCAGGAGCTGATCGCCAAGACCCAAAAAGTCGTCGCTAAGACCTGGGTGTACAAGCCTGGTGGTGGCTGTAAAGTCACCGACGTTGCTGCTGATGTCTCCGACCTGTTTGAAGGTATTGATTGGACTACGTTGGTTGACCAGTTCGATGCTGCTACGCGACTGGCACTCATGGATGAACAATTAGTCAAGGAAAAGCGTGGTAAACGAGACGCAGTTGACCTATACTGGCTTCTGGGTACACCTGTGGAACGGGTGAACCTACGAGTAATCGCTGCCGACGACGAACCGGAAATCATTGAGCCAGTAGAAGTCGAACCAAAAGACACGGCTCCTGCTCCCCAAGTGGAAGAACCCCAGCCGGATGTGGTGGAACCTACGGAAGTGGAAGAACCGTTACTGGAACCGATGCGGGCTCTGAAACGGCTTGCTCGTGGTGGTGATCTGGGTACGGAAGCTCCCAACGTGCCGTTACAACCAGAATGGTTTGTTGAGTCAACTGAGTTTTTCCGCAAATTCTCGGCTGTAACCAGTACTGAAACCGGAGTCCATGTTGCCGAGTGGGTCGTCAATGTTGACCAACTGCCCGCGTACGTTGCTGGCTTCCTCCACGCGTTGAACAAGTGGACGGCCAACTTATCCACCACCCTTCTCAATAGTGATAAACTGGCTCGCACCGCTGACCGCACCAAGTTGCTTGACGTGATCTCCGGTTTCGCTCTGTCAAAAGAGCAATCTACTAGACAAGTACCTTTCCTCACAACTGAAGGGGTAAACGAAGTGGTGGTTAAGATCAACGATAAGAGAATGCATTATCTCGATGCCAAAATGACGATGGTCGCATACCTTTTGGGACAACCAGCAATCGAGTACAAGTGGTCGCCAAAGCTTTACGAGATAGTGGAAAAATGGGTGATTCAATTAAACAGCCACTTGTACGAAGGTGCTTCTCGTTTACAACTCGAATCAATGATTGGTATCTACGAATTGTTGGTCAACAGCTTTCTTGAGCGGAAACCAAACCAGGTGGACTCATCAGCGGCCGGACGCAGATTATGGGTATCGACACTTGAGTTGCGAGACCTCACGGATCGGTGGGAAGCGAAACTCGAGCAAACGCTTGATTCATCAACAGATCCCGAATTCTACCAGCGGTTTGCCTGGGCACGTATTCATCGGTACAAGTGTCCCAACATCTACGCTCCCGACAACGCGTTCGTGCTTAAGCTGGTGGTGGAAGACTTGCAAAATGCCACCACACGGATCTCGGTCACCTACCCTAATTACCCGCTGATCCCACTGTTGCTGCCTGAAGCCGTCGACGCCGAAGCCACCACACTCAGTGTGCTTGCAATGTTCACCAAAATCCTCGCCCATGATGGCGGCGAGCTGGTGGAGCTTCTTGAGCGGATATTGATAAAGCTGAGCGACGACGACGACGACCAGACCATCGCTGCCATTCGCCAGTTTTTAGAACGGCTGCTGATCGACATGACGATGCTGTTGTGGGGCATTCTTTTCGGGGTCTACGGCGACCAAGGTGAACGACTCGAGCGAGGATTTGCTCAATTTGCCGCGGCAGTGGTCGCCTACCTTGACGACGCTAATGCTCGCCACGACCCGCGTTCGGTGATCACCGTTATCGGCAGCTTAGGCACAACGTTGGTGCAATTGTTCAAGTACTTGCTTCCACGGCTGTGGCAGCTCATGACGCTGGCGTCGGAGGAAGTAGCCCGCCACACGCTTAGGTTGTTTGAATGGGTGTACATGTTTTCCATCCACGAAGAAGCGCTGATCTACAGTCTGAGAGTACACTCAGTGGAGACCCAGCTGACGAAGAGCTTTAAGGCATTGAAAGATGTGTTGGTCAATTTGGCGACGGCAGTGGTGGTGTTTGCTCCGCAAAAGGTCCAGATCGAGATGTACCTGATGCTTCACGATTTGTTAGGGCTGAGACGTCTCTGTCTGGCCGCCCTGGGCGTGTTTTTAGCCGTGGGCCAACAGTTATTATCCGGTGACCCCAACTCGCGCTTCCAAGTGGCTCAGATCATCCACTGTCGCTACCACTACCTGGTGGCGATTGAAGGCAAAGCACCCAAGTCCCACGACACCGAAATAGCGACGCTGAAAGTGCTTGATCGCGGTACCTGTTTGGAGTTAGCTCGCGTGATCCTCCCGCAATGCTTCGCTCGTAACTCGTTGATTCATCCGCCGAAGCATGAAATGAGAAACATCATCGACGACTTCTATCAAGTGCTTGGCAAACCCGAGTTTGAAAAATCGCGGGCGTTAGCGAAGAACCAAGCAATGCTCGATTGGTTTTTGGACTATACTCGTCTCACTCCTCACGTGCTCAAAATGGCGATGTATTGCCAATGGCAACCGTTAGAGTTTGTCACCGTCGAGGATAACCACTCGGAAGTACTGCATTTGGGTCTCTACTACTGTCAAGCAGCAGCAATGTTTGCCCAGTACAAAATCAAGAAAAAGAGTATGCAACTGCGCATTGTCGACTTGGAAACTATCATTGACCTCTTGAGGTACGACTTGGTGTATAACCCGACCCGGTTTGAGTCGTGGATGCTTCTCGGTCAGGCCTATGGGTTTCTTGTCGAGGATGACGTCATTTGGACGGCTGATAAACTCAATACACCCGAACGGAAAGAGGTCACTGCCAACTTACAACGTAAGCTGCTTATCGCGTATTTCATGGCGATTAATTTGATCAGCCATAGCCCTAAGATGGAGCAGAGCGCAGTAATTGCACAGCTCACGCTGGGGCTCGCAAAGGAGTTGTACCTGGCGGTGAAAGTACCCATGGACGGTTTAGCGTTTAAAGTGTTGGAAAAGCCTCGGTTTATCAACACGTTCAACAAACCACCCGAATTCATCACGGAGCTGGAACGGATGCTGGCGCCGCCGAAGATGCTCTTGAAAATCATCCAACAATTGCTTCAATTGGCAGTGCAAGCCGACGACCAGGAATGGGAACACTATTACTACTTGGCTAAAGTGCAGAAGCTGTTGGATAAGCCGACTCAGTTGGTGCTTGAAACCATCCGCCAGGGAAGTCAGTTGGCCCACGAAGACAGTCAGGGCGGTGGTGACCGTATTGTCGAGCCTCACTACCAGCTTGTGGTCACGTTATACAAGTACGTGAAGGCAGATAAGCTCAGCATTGAAGAGGCGGAGAAGTGGTTAGCTCAAGACGAAGTTGTCGGCCAAGTGATCACGGGGATTGTTGACGAGCCTAAACCAAGAAGAGGTGGTCGCCGGAAAGTGGTCAGAGAAGAAAAGGCTGAGGGCAAACTGGAGGAAAAAGCCGAGGACAAAGTTGAGGTTCAACCTGAAGAAAACGCCGAGGATAAATCTGAGGAAAAGGTTGAGGACAAGCGTGAGGTTACACCAGAGGAAAATGATGAGGACAAGTCTGAGGAGAAGCCTGAAGACTCTAATAAAGGAGACGTGGCTAAAACCAAACGGGAGGCTACTCCAGAGATCATCGAGATTGATCTGACTGACCCGACTCCTACAGTTAGTCCGCAGAAGATCAAAGATGAAGCTAATAATGACGATGACGACATTATCGAAGTGGATGCCAATCACCAACGCATTACCCCTAAACTGTCTACCTCACCAGAGAAGGTAACCGCTTCACCAGAGAAAGTAACTGCTGTGGAAAAACCTACCGAGACTGTCCAGAATGGTGAGACGAAGAATGATGGCACAGCCACTACAAGCAATGACGCCACTGTCATCACCACCACCACTAAGGATACTGCCAAACAGACATTCTACCGCAAGATCGTCCAGGCGTTGAAGCTTCTTGAAACTTACGACAAGCTCAACTGGCATCACCGTCCCAAGTACCGCCAAGCGCAAGTGTTGTTTGACGAGCTTGACGATGCGGTGGGGGCACTCAAGCCTCTCGGTCTGCTTACGTCGGGGAAGCTGTTGATGAACATCTGGAAGCCTGAGTTCGAACGGGGTGGTAAACACTTCTACTACACGTACGAGTACGCCATGCTCTACGTGCGGTTGTTGACGGCCACCAAAGATCTCCAGCAGCTCTCAGTATTGTTCCCGCGGTTGAAGAAGCTGAATGCGACGATGATCAACTTGTACGACGCCTGGGACTTGGTGTGCCAGCTGTTCAACGCGGTGTTGAGAGAGGCGTTTGGGTTCGAGTTGCGCGACAACAGCTACACTGAGGCGTGGCTCATGAAGCTTCTGCCGACGGAGATCGGTCCCAAGAGTGCTAAGCTCATCGAAAAGCTTTTACAGGACGGGATCCCGAAGGAGTTGGAGGAGGTGTTGTTACTTTTGAGTCACATCTTTGAGATGAAAAAGTTGAATAACGGGTTTGGTCCCACCAGTGTCATTGACGACACCATTGCCATGCTCTTCCTCAAGTGCTGGGAATGGTTTGAGCCGCAAGCACCGAAGCCTGAATCCAGCGAGCCGCCGAAACGGATGGCTAAAAAGGAGCTTTACCCCGTGGCTTCCGAGTTGGCGAAGCAATTGAAGCCAAAGATCGACGAAATCAAGCCGAATGTCGACTTGACCAAGTGGGTGAAGACTCAGTTGCCGTTGCGGAAGGCGGAGCGGGAAGAACGGGAACGGGTCGAAGCCGAAAGGAGGGCGCGGTTGGAAGCGGAAGTGAAGCGGAGAGAGGAAGAAGCTGAAGCCCGAATGCAGATGTGTGAGGGAGCGAGACGACAAGCCGAGGCGGAAGCGCGGCTCCAGGCGGAAGCCATGGCCCAGGCCGAGCGTGACAGCCAGCTCGTGTCACTCCAAGCCAGCGGGTTTGGCCAGCTGCGGCTCCAACTTAATACTGGCCACCCTCCCCAACCGATGGTGGCAGCTGCGGCTCCCAGCAAACGACCCGCTGACGACTCAGATGGTAGTCTGGAGGCGAAGCGTATTTGCCTCGACACCCCGTCTCCCCCTGCCACCGGTGGACAATAATATTTTCGAGTGATGATTAATATAAATAGAGTTTTTTGATCTAATGCACGTGCCTTGAGAGAAGCTTTTGAGGTCTGCGGGGTACAGTGGTGGCTAGTCAATACTAATATAGTTAAGCAGGGGAGCGTTGGCGATCACCTGTGGAATTAGGCGACCGCCATGTGAGATTTCGCGACAGTACCACCCAACAATACTAAAAGGCGAAACCCAACTCCTGGCGACAGCAACGGGGTCCAAGATTGTGATCGATATCTGCATTTGCTTCCAGTGGATAGGTTTATAAATCCGACTAGCCCTCCCTCAGTGTAACTCTGATGGCACGTACCGTCACTCGTCTCGGAGTCACCCCGCACTAGCATGTGCACGGGCAATTGATATGAACAAAGGCAAAAGCTTCTGAAGATGCAATAGCTCAAAAACCTGTTGTTATGAAAGTGTTATACCTTGGAGGCTTCCTTCAGAACGCCGAGCGGCTCCGGAAGCGGCTGCAACCGCTTGAAGCGGCCATGGCGCGTCTAGGCTACGAGCTCGACTACGTGAGTCCGCCCCTCACCATTGCCCTGAAAGAAGGCGTGTTTACCAGTCTTGGGCGCACCGACAAGGAGAAAGAGGCCAAGTGGCAGCTGATCACCGCCCGGGGACTCAACCGGTGCTGGTGGTACTACGTGCCGGGAGCCAAGACCCAGGGAGCAGGCTTGGAGGAGAGCATGGCCTATATCGTCGACTATATCAAAAAGAACGGGCCCTACGTGGGCATCATGGGCTTCAGCCAAGGGAGCTCGGTGGCGGCGATGCTCACCTGCTACTTGCCGCGAGCGCTCCCCGACTTCACTCCCTTCAGGTTCGCTGTGTGTATTCTGGGGTTCAAGCTTGGCCCCGAGTTTGCCCACTACTTTGAGGGCAGTCAGACGGTACCGACGAAAGTGGTGGTGGTGTACGGCACCATGGACTTCGTGGTGCCGGCGGCAGGCACCCAGGGTCTCTGCAAGCTCTTCCCGGGAGCCACCGAGGTGTCTTGGCGAGGCGGCCACGACGTGCCTCAGGCCACCGACATCATCGATCAGGTGGTCAGTAGAGTCGGTAGTGCCGACACCAAGTTGTGAAGCCTAGGTCGCTAGAAACCTGGAAAAAAAACATGGGCGAAGGGATCGGCTTAGGATCATTGTAGCCTGATTTATGGGGGCGTGCGCCCTCGCCTAAATAGGAAACATTATACGATTACGTAAGGGCAAGGCTAATTCGGACATAATTTAGCGGCGACGAGCATGAGCGATAACTTCCATGCGAGCCCTGACAGCCGCCACTGACAGCGTAGGTAGGTTGGGTGCCAGCCGTTCGCTGGAATTCCCTATCCAGCCCCCGCAGCTTGCGGGCTCGGGCGGACACTAAATTGCCCCTGAGACACAGACACCTTTTAGTCGCTCGCCTAGCGCCACTAGAGCGCTAACGGCGCCAAGCTTTAAACAGGCTTTTAGACATTAGATCATCTTGGGGATCAGGGGGAAAAGCCGCTCTAAGCCGCGCTCAAGGAAAACATCGGTGCTGCAACAGACTTCTACAGTAGGGCTAGCGGTGTGGGGTGAGTAGGCCAAATTCCGTTCGCCCGCAGGGCGATCCCCGGCTGATACGACACCTGAAATGCCGGCGAGGAATGTCGGTGGTGGGCGGGTGCTTTTACGGAGGACGTCTCGGCGTTGTCGGCGGTGAAACCCGCCGTAAGTCAGCGTTATCGCCCAGTGGCCACAGGAAGTTATTTTCCGCAGCGCGGCATCGCTCGCAGCAGCGAAAAGATAGCGACATACGCACGCCCCGTGGGCGATACCCTGGGGGGTTAGGCGCCGCAGGCGCTCACTGGTGATGGCCCGCTGCGGCGCCGTCCACCAGATATAGGGATAATATTATTGGGCCGGGTGACGTATACCAGCGTAGGCGACGACGATGAACAGCCGCTTTGGTTTTTAGGGGTGTCACCGCGCCATAATTATGTCAACGCAAGCATTACCAGGGGCGCCACCAGCGCTGGGATGGGCGCTTGCCGGCGCTCGAGGGCGCCGCGATACGAATTGCTAGCATGGGTAGAGGGATGCCTAGAGTCTAGATCGGGGCACACCTCGTATCGACGACAAAATAGGCTATAATTGCCCTCAGTTCCAGCGAGCATTTTTTCCAGCATTCTCCCAGCGTAAACGGCAACCTGAGCACTGAGACATTCCCCGAGGGGGATTGGCGGCGACAATGGCCCGGCGGTTTGGGGGTGCCGTCACCGCCACCGCAGGCAGCGCCGCCGCGGTGAAATGTGCCAGGCACGATGAGGAAACTGGGAGCGCCGGGCGCAGGACGAGCGCAGCGGGGCGCATGAATTTTAACACGATTTAGGACAGGCAACCACAACTGCTCGAGCGCCCGCAGCGGCGGCTATCTGGAGGCGCCCCATTAGCGCTGCTAGGCGCGTGTTCGTCATAGGGCGACACGAGGTGTCTGCAGCGCCATTCTTAGAGACAATAGCGCTGACTTAATGGGGCCTAATCTCATATGGGGCTGTCGTGGTTGGTTGGTCGCTCAATAGTCACCAGGCAGGGCGTGGCGGGGCGCGCCGCCATTGTCCTGATAATTATGGGACTATCTCGCCATTGTCCTCGTCCTGTTTCACCTGCTCGGAGGTCTAACTATATGGGGAAAGAATCAGATCTACGGAAGAGAAAGCAGATCGTTGGCCGTGGATCGCCCTAGCGCCGGCTCTATCCCCTCAGCGCCGGGCGCCAGGGTAGCGCCGACGATAGCGCTAACTGCGGTAGTTGTGAAAACGCTTATTTCCCCATATTTGTGGTGCGAGGTCACGCTACCCGGTGTGCTTCCGTCACGCGCCATTGTTGGATAGGCATCGTATTATAGGAGTCGCCATTGTGGCCCGGTGTCTGTCTGGGGCTGGGGTTCCGCCTTTCCTTAGTGCACCAACCTCCGTCCTGATGAGCGCGCACCACGCCGGCGCACCCCCATGCTTCGCGCCTCCCCCAAGCCCGAGGACGACGACAAGAAGCCCGAGGTTGTGGCGTTTCTGCGCCGGGACACCGCCCGCCAGCGACCCAAGCAGGGGATGCTGGTGTACCTGGCCGCCGCCGCCACCACCGAGGGCCCCGCGTGGTTGACCCGGTCGCACATCGCCACCAAGTACGAGGCCTACGCCACGACGAAGCCGCCGCGGGCGCTGGTGGTGGCGCCCGACTACGGCGCCTACGGTGGCAACGCCAGCGACGGCGCCGGCGCCCGGCGCCCGTTGAAACTACTGCGGCAGGCGCTCTACTGGCACACCCAGGGGCGCGGGCGCGACCCCGACGCCGTCGACGACGTCCTCAACGGCTACAACCCTCAGGCAGCCCCGGCGGACTACTACCACCCGCGAGAACAGCGCCAGACCTACCACACGTTCAAGTCCCACATCCTGAACCGCGAGGACCGCGACATCAATCTGATCGTGCGCCAGCACTATAACCAGCGCACGAAAGTGCTGAAAATCCAGGGCTCGCGAACCAAGCTGCCGATATACCGGTTGCGGACGTTTAACAATGTCATCAAGTATATGCTTCTAGGCAATTTCGTCAAGCGGCGCCCCGACGCGCCGCTCACGTTTTTGGACTTGTGTTGCGGCAAAGGGGGCGACTTATTCAAATGCGAATTCGTGGGCGTCGACCAGTATATAGGCGTCGACATCTCCGACCAGCTGGTGCACGAGGCATTCCACCGGTACTCGCAGCAGAAGGCGCGGTTCAAGCCGGGCCCGCACAGCCAGCGCGACCCGCGACGGTACAATTTTGAAGCGTGTTTTGCTACGGGGGACTTGTTTTCAGTGGAGCTCCCCCAGATCCTCGAGCCGAATTTTCCCGGGATCATGGACAAGGTGTTCCCCGTCGACGCCGTGCTGATCCAGTTCCTGCTCCACTACTCGTTTGAGACGGAGGAGAAGGTGCGCCAGCTTCTCGTCAACGTGCTGCGCTCGTTGCGGCCCGGGGGCACGTTTGTGGGGACTATCCCATCGCTGGACTTCATCCGCGATAAGATCGTCCGCAAGGATTTCCAGGTGAACGAGCTGAGCGATCGGGTTAAATTTGGTAACGACATCTATAGCGTGACGTTTGATAACCACCCGCCCGTTGACGGGGTGTTTCGGCCGCCGTTTGGAAATCGGTACGACTATTTCTTACAGGACGCCGTCGATAACGTCCCCGAGTACGTGGTGCCGTTTGAGACGTTGCGGGCATTGTGCGAGGAGTACGGGCTCGTGCTCAAGTACAAGAAGAACTTCTTGGAGATGTTTGCCGCTGAGATTCCCAAGTACTTCTCCAAGTTGAACCGCAACTTGATCGAAGGGTTGCAGCGCGACGACGGCAAGTACGGTGTCGAAGGGCTGATGAAGGAGGCGGTGGCATTTTACTTAGCATTTGCCTTTGAAAAGGTGGGGTAAACTATATCATATAATCACATAATCTAGAGTTTCGACAATTTTGCATACTTTTAGAAAATTGTATTGAGACACTATCACTCACGAAACAAGTCATTAAAGAATTTAAAAGGACTGCTAGATGGACGAAATTAATTGAACTAGTCTTATAGTACCTTACTTTACTGGTAGATATTACGTGGTATGTCTTGCTTTGCTGCGCACCTCGTTCTGTTGCCTCGTCATTGATCCCACTTTGATGATTCGTCCCACGATTGCCTCCCAAAACTAAACCCAAAATTAGAGATTGAATGAAACGAAACTCGGCACTTTATTGACTGCCTTAACGAATCGTATTGCTTAGCTAAACCTCGATAGTTCTGCCTCTAGACCTCGTTTTACACTAAATTTCGTCGCGTCGCTTAAGGTCGCCTCGAGTCGCGCAGAGTACAGCCAAAACAAACCACCGCCAATACGAAGTCTCGTTGCTACCACCCCCTCAGATACACCCTAAGCCATCGCTGACCTGAAGATTGGCTGACATAAATACACCACTCGCCCTGCGCAATCGTGCTGTCAACGTTGCCGCCAGACAAAGAGCACCTGCATGCTCGCTACGCTGTAGGGAGGCAATTAGACGATAAAATATTTGCGACGATTTCCGCCTCGCTTAATCACCCTCAAAGTGGGATATGGCACTGGTAAGCGAGATCACAGCCGTTGGCACCGTTGCCGATGGTGCAAGCGATGCCGTCGTGGGGAAAAGCCGGCAGCGTATCGGTAGATAGACGATGAGTCGTGGCTAACTGAGATCGCCGGTGTCGCTTGAGATTGCCCAATTTTGAAGGGTACGGAATTTTCATGAGCAGTGTATGACGATGCCAAGGCGAAGCTGCGGTTCCGCTGGAGTGTAAAATAACTTGATATTGACCCTTGGTGGCTTGTCTCGTAGTTTCGTATTTTTTGAAGAAAATCCAGCCTTCCGATCTTGGAATATTCAGCGCAATTGCGTATCCGAGTCTGATACTAGATTGATCAAATAAGTGGAAGATCAACTGGGCTTGTGTGTATGATTTTTAAATTAGTTTGCTCGGTTCGCTCTTGGGGTGGATCCTTCATTGGGTAATTGACGACAACTTAATAAATCACATAGAGGTCGACATATACTTATGGAACGGAGTTGCTCTACCTCAACTTTGTGAAACGACACACAAAAAATTGATTGGTGTAGCTGAGAAGGTTTGATATGGCCTCAAAGTATACTCAACTGGTTACACATATCATAGTTGGGAAAAACCTCAATTGCTTATAGTCCACGGGTATGTCATCTCGCCGCCCCCAAATTAGTGTAGTGGATCAAATAGATGGATTAAACCTTCATTAGTGATTTCGGAATTTTTAGCCCCAATTTGGCGGCGATGTTTTGGTCGAATGCACCTTTTGTTCATCATCGTGACAAAACGTCGATAGCAGTTTGAAACACGAGGCGACGGGGGCAGCCGGAAACCTAACGTCAGCAGTAGTATCCACTTGAAACTAACCTTTTTCACGACCATCTGTTTTTATTTCCCCCATTAGTCTCCGTAAGAGGTCATTTAGGTTCACTCAGGTCGACATGCAACAACCACCACCACGGCAAAACATTGCTCACTCTGGTCTTGCTGTTGCCAAAATGTGAACAATCACCTTTTAGGGCTTTTTATCACATTGACATTGGTCAGACGATTGTTGGCAATTAGTAATTGGGGGCACCCATAAGAAATTGATCACGAGGTAGTGAAGTTTAAGCGAGGGCGATGGCGATCATCATCAAACTAAAACCATAGGCGACACCCCAGTAATAACAAACACGGAAGCCGCTTTGTTTGGATTAGTAGCGGATTAGCCGGCGGCTACAGAGGACGAATTTTCTTGTGCCGCTTCAACCCGGCACGTCGTAGCATACTCCCGCAACGGCGAATCTAGCACAAAACCCAAGAACATTCTACCGAGGATTTCAAGGCGTCGCCGAGATGAGGCCGGGGCCGATGAGCATTCTCTCGCGATGCCGCTACGAGGGTAATTCCGTCTCAAACGGGTAATGCTTCGTTGCGCTTTCGGGGCGCCAGCATCGCCGGACCCAGACGTAGGTACCAAGGGGCGAGAGCTCGGTTAGCGTCCCCGCCAGCGCAGCAATGTAAATAGAAAATTACCAACGATGACCCTTAGACCCACTAGTGATGACCTTCGTCTATTACAAGTTACATCCATCTGTTTACAGGGACTAGCTCTGCAGAGAATATCTGTCAAGGCTAGCCCTTTGCTCTGCTACCGGAAGTCCATTCCCGCAGGGTTCGGGGCCAGGCCCACCGCATCAGGCAAGACTAGCGGCAACTTTTGCTACATTCCTCGTACACCGCTGTCGCCGAGCCCGCCCACAGACACCGAGAAAAATACGGGAAAATATCGTGCTGGCCAGGCATATTCGCTCGGAATGAGTGACCGTCGAGAACAAAATTCTGCTCAAGGTCACGGCATCCCCAGGACGAGACACCACACCGACGCCTGCCTCGTAATTGCCAGGGCCGACGATAGCGGTCGCGAGGCCACTATTTGGACCACAAACGAATTACCGCAGTGCAGCGGGGAGTTTTCCGCGGACAGAGCCGCCTAACCCACGTCAATTTTTGTCCCAGGTCCCCAGGCAGGATTAGCTAGCTAAAGTAGAGGCCACAAACCACTAGCGACTCCTGCCTGAAGAACTAGCTTAGATAACTATACTTTCTTCTAGTCGCGACCCGCGTACACCTCGCTAACGCCACGCCCGCGGCAGCTAGGGTCCAGCCCGCATTCGGGGGCATTCAGCCGTCCCATCGCCCCAACAATAAACACCCGTGCTGCAACGGGCCAGGAATTCTGCTTTTTGCCAGAGATGCCTAACCCTACAAGCAGCAGTGTTCACCACCTGGAGTCATTGTGCGGGTGCCCGTGCCCACTGGAGCAGCGTTGGGGGCCCCTGAGGGGTGCTGCCTTCCGGCTCCCTTAGTGAAACAGAGCTTAGCATTGCTATATCAGCTAAAGCAGGTATGAGGCAACTAAATAAAGCCAGTCATTGAAGAATTAAACCAGGGAACATTATTGGTCTTTTAAGGGTAGTTAGCGGCTGGATTTGGCTTTTGGGTTGGTGGGCGAGATGGTCGTTTGGTGGTGTCGTCCTGGTTGGGCGGGTGTTCTACCGAGATGCGATATGGAGAATATTATTTCGCATCTGGCACCACCCCTCGCCCCCGCGAGAAAATATCTCGATGGGGGCGCGAAATTATTTTCTGCCGACTATCCCTCCGATATTATCCCCTGTATCAGCAAAGAATGCCCGTTGGCGCACAAAATAATTCCCCCAGCTCACCGACGTAGCCCTTCCGCTCTACAGAGCCCTCTCCACATACGAAAAAATATAAAATCGGGTGTCTCTGCCGCCCATAAAACCCCCTCGCCCCCCGCCTCTTCGTCACCGATTCGTTTCACCACTCGTATCAGGCCCCGCCATCCCCACATCCACATCTCGCCACCCACACCCCCTACCCGAAATCGGCGCCTCACAAAAAGCATCCCCACCACCGCCACTCGCACGCCATTGTTTCCTTGACCTTCCTTCGTGCGCCGAGTGCTTGTTTGCCGCCGTCTCTTCGCCCCCTACCTCCAGACCACCGCCCCCAGCTCTGCTAAGCGTTATCTGCTTGTGTGCTTATTAAGCATTAGAGCATCCCCCCTGCTAGTGCCTCGCCCGCTGAGCTACTAGCCGTTTTTGGTCTCCGGTCTCCGCCAGCCGCCAATTCCTTCCCTCAGGCGCCCACGCCGCCCACACCCGTGAAACAGCCCGCCATCGTGTCCGCAGTGATCCTCCCTCCCCCTTTGGCGGCGTCAGCAATCTATGGCATGTCAAAGTCCACCTCCACCTCGCCCAAACTGGATAAGGTGTCGATAAACTCTATTCTCAACGCTGGCGCCGCTGCCGCTGCCCCCGCCGATGTCCCCCCGTCCCAAGCGCCGTTGTCGCTGCCGGCGCCGCTGCTGTCGCTGCCGCACGCGCCGCCCCTGGCGCTGCTGCCGCAGCGGTTGCCCCCGATTACTAACTCGCCCGGTACCACTTCTAGCGCCGCTGGCGCTGGCGCTCCCGTCTCGGCGGCGCCAGCAGTCCCGCCCGTAGTGGCGCCCCGTCTCGGCGCCCCCCTTACCGCTACCGCGGCGGTGCCGTCGATGGCGATGCCCCCAATGTACCCGCAAAGCCAACGCCAGGCGCCGCCATTCACGGCGCCATTGGCGCCTGCGCTCCCTCCTCAAGGGGCCCCGCTCATGGCCCCAGGTGCTGCTCCTATGGCCTCTCATGGCGCCGCTGGTGGCGCCCCCGGCACTATCGGCCAAATGGGCGCTCCCGGAGCGCTGCCCGCTCACCACATGCCGCAACCGCCATTAGTATACTACCCGATGGCGGCGGCGCCGCCTCAGTACCCGTACCCGATGGTGCCGGGCGCCCCTGGCGCTCCTGGCGGCGACCCTCACGACTACGCTGCCCACGAAGCCCGGCGCGGCCGGCGCTACCGGCGCCGGTACCTGGAGATCGTCCGCCTCTATCTGTGCCTGTTCCCCGGCTGCGACAAGCTGTACGGGTCGCTCAACCATCTTAACACCCACATCGTCACCAAGAAGCACGGCCACCGCAAGCTGAAGGCCGACTTCCAGAATAAGGACGAGCGCTCCGGGGCGCTGGCGCCGGTAGTCAGCGCTGCCGACGCCGCCTACAGTTCCGGCAACTACTGGTACGGCGCCCGCCCCGGGTACGTCCCCGAGCAGGCGGTGCTCGCTGCCCACGCGGCTGCTGGCCAGCCTGCGCCTCCCGGTTACATGTTTCCGGGAGCCTACGGACAGCCGGCGCCGGCGGCGCACCCGTTCCAACGCGGGGCGCCCATCTACTACGCTCCCGTCGGGGCGCCGATGGTGGCGCCGCCGGCGGTGGCCAACCCTGGCGCCAGCGGCGCTCCCCCGGTGGCGCCGCCGCCAACACTGGTGCCGCCACCACCCCACGCGCCCCTGGCGACCCACCTGCCGGCGCAGCCCGAGAGCGCCCGCCTGGCCCACGCCACGCCCTGAGCCACCTCCTCTTGTCATTGCTGTCTCATATCATTGCATGTATTATTAAGGTCCCGTCGCTGGCTTGTCTGCTTGCATGCCCTGCTTATAGTCCCTTGAAACAAGGCCTGTAACCAGCGCTATATCGTATCCCATAGATTCTAATACAAACCGTTAAACAAACCCTGGTAAAGAAACTCTATTTCGACTGTTATCTACGCCAATCCCTTTTCTTTTCAGTGGTAATTGTGGTGGCAAATGCTCCGAGCTTAAATTTGAACAATAGCCCATGTCTGGGAATTAGCCCATTGAAAACGCGCCCTGTGCTTATGCGGATGCCAGGGCTGCATAACCGAGCATCTTAGTTTTAAGCTACGATTGAGGGGGTGAAATTCGAAACCACCCACATTATACATGTAAACTAGGGGGAGCAAAAAGCGGAGTTCCTCGCTAAGCAGGACTAAAACACCTGACTAAATTACCCGAGGTGATATCTCCCCCACGATGACTAAGGAATATGTAGTTACTTTTTTCCGGGAGTGGGGAAACCGCAACACGGGAGGCCGGACGACATCCTAACCCTAACCGTCGTCGACATACGTAGCAGCGGTAAACAGCAACGGTTGAGAGACCCAATTGCCTTACCCGCTTGAGTGATGACTCAGCGCCAACGGCGCGTCGGCAGCACCGGAAAAATACGCCGGTTTGACGTGCTAAATTCGGCAACGCTCGCCCACAAAGATACCCCCGCCGGCAGCGCCCTGTGGTGCCAGTCGAGGCAGGCGGAAATGCCGCTGCCACGCTGAAACGCTCAATTCACAGTAACCCTAATACCTCATCTTAAGGGTCTCCAATCCCCTCGTAAAGAGTCATCGTAGCCACAGGTCCCACTTACGAGACCGGTTACGGTACTTTCGTAACCTCGCTTCTAAGCCTCAGAAGACTAACATGGCACCCCGGTAATTATTTTGTGGCGGTCGCTATCGGTCCACGGCATTTGTGCCTCGACTTTATCAGCACGGCACCATGTACTAGTGGGGGGTCAATGGTGGGGTGGGGGTAGAACTGTGAATTACCGCTAAGCCTCACGGGAACAACGACTAAGCCCATTTTAATTTTAATTTATCCGAAGGCATTAGCCTCCGCAAGTGGCAGGGCCTAGCATCGCGTCAATCTGTACCCGGATTTCTGTCAAACCTGTAAGTAGCGTGCACAGGATTTTCCGCCGCGGGCCATCGCTGAGGTAAGCACACACCGCGAGAGCCCACGATCGCGACCACGTCATGAGTGCCGAGGGCCTTCCCCCAGGGTCTCCGCCACCACCAGCGGCCGATACCTCCCAAACTGAGGTTCCAAAAACTAATGAAGGCCAATTAAATCATACTACCCCGAAAGACGAAACAGATCAGACGATTCTGACGGGTACAGCCGCTAATGCTGCCACCGCCTCACCAGAACCAGAGATCAAGCCACGGGAGTCTCCTGAGCCTGAAGCCAAATCTGAAGCATCACCAGAGCCAGAAGCTAAACCGAAGAAGCGGCTCACGTTACAGGAACGGCTAGCACTTGCCGCTAAGACCAGGGCTAAGGCAAAGACAGACGGTAAGGATTCTTCAGCCAATAAAGAAGCCAAGGAGGTTAGGGAGACTGATGCGCTGCCACTGCCGTCGCCACTGCCGTCGCCTGCACCCACCACACTGGTACCTACCCTCCCCAACTCTCAATTAATGGCTCAATTGGCAGAGGCGAAAAAGCGGATTGCCGAGCTCGAATCGGCATCACAATCGTCTAAACAATGGGAGGCGAAATTGAAGGCTAAGGACGAACAGATCGATGCGCTTATGGCCGAGGGACAAGCGTTATCGAAGAAGGAATTGAAACTTAACGAAACTATAAAAAAGCTTCGAGTTGAGGCACGTGACCATAACCAAATAGTCGAGGATCTTCAGGCGAAACTGGACGACGCTTTGACGCAATTGGCAGCATTGGAAGACGTGTTGAAAGTCCACAAATTTACTAGCATCGACGACCTCATCTCCGCCTACACTCAGCAACTGGTGACGGTAGCTGAGCTCACTGCCACCACTGATAATGCGTCCCAATGGCAGACTAAACACCGCGAACTTCAAGCCGTTTACGACGAAGAGACTGCTGCTCACCGCCAAAAGGCAGCGGCGCTTGAAAACGCTCGTTTAGACGCCGATATGGCTCGCCAACAACACCAAAGCGAGCTCAAACAGCGTGATTATCGCATTGCTGAATTGCAACAACAAGTAGAGCTGGCTAAGCGTGAACAGCAGGTGGAAATCAGTCGCCTCGAACTGAAGATCGAGGCGTTACGTCTGGCTAGCGAACAGAGTGATCCCGTGGTTGCAGAGAACGCCAAGCTCGCATCGTTACAAGCACAATACGACGCCGCTCAGGAGAACTGGAAGCTTTTAGAACTGAGGCTTTTGGCGAAGATTGATCATATCACTCAAGAGCATGACGCTTTAGTGAAATCTAAAGCTAAAGTGGTAGCCGAACTTAAGCACGCTAATGTATCAATTGCTGAATCAGCTGAACGTCAACGTGAAGCGGAATCTCAAGTGCACCTGCTACAACGTCAAGTTAGTCAGCTTGAATCAAAACTTAATGATCGCAACGAGGAAGTGGCTGAGACGAAACGTAAATTGGAACGTGTGCAACAGCTCCACGCTCAAGATCGTAAGGAGTTGGCACTGAAACTCGAACAGGCTGAAGAGAAAACGAAGCATGCCGTCGCTGCTGCTGCCACTGCCACTTCGGGAGCCCCTAATGCATTCACTCACCAGCCATCAATTGAAGATAGCTTTGCGCCCATGCCCTCTCTCGATGGGGTCGATGCTATGCCTCCGCCTGAGTCTCCGGAGATCGGGAGACTGGTCCCCATCACTCCTGACGACGAGTTTGACCTGTTTTCTCGCCGGTCGCTGGTGCCGATGGCCGAAGACGAGCACGTTCCTCGTGGTGGCCACGCCCATATTCAAATGATTAATAAAATGGCGCTGCTGATTCGTCAATTGGAGGTGGAATTAGCCACTTTAAAAGATGATAACGCTCGTCTTGCACAAGAGAAGGACGCAGTGCTGCTTCAACTCCTTGACCTGCTTAAACAGAACCAATCAGAAGAAAACCCAACTAATCGCATTGCCGCTTTGGAAGATGAAGTGGCCAAGATGAAGTCGAAGGAGTTGACGCTATTGGAAGTGCTTGGAGAGAAGACGGAACAAGTGGAAGAGCTTCGCGCCGACATCGTCGACCTCAAGGAGTTGTGCAAGTTGCAAGTGCAACAAATGATCGAATTGCAAGAGAAGAAGTAAGATGTGAATCCTCATTCGTAACGTCGTGATGACGCCAACTTTAAGCCTTACTTCGAAGTAGCGGTGACAGAGAATTCATTAGCGAGTGGAAAGGGCTCGGAAGTTGGCTGTCGAATGCATTTCATCGGTTTGGTTATCTTTTGAAAAGTCTGAGCACAGTAATGTCGCGATGATTTACCATTATTAGCATCACTTACCGCGGGTATAACTTAAGCGAATACGTAATAACCTTAAGTAATGACAGAAAACCAATTACAACTAGCAGATAAATCAATCCCACCTGACAGTCTAATGACTTCAACAATCAAAGTATATTTTTTCCCACCAGCGCTGGTAGGGGCTTAGACGTGATAGCCGATCGCTGTCCGTATGACACAAGATCGCACCATCAGTGGCTCACAAGAGTCTGCCTAGACCACAAGATCCACTCAATTACATGCCCTGACACATTGACGTACAAGATTTTAATTCGCTTTTTCCAATCAAATTCACGCCTATTTTGGCGCAGGGTGGTTCGCATTAATGGTATGTACGGCCATACATGCACAATAGCCATTGAAGCAAGATCAGACCTGAGGCGATAACTCTTGGTACGTATAACACCGGGTACGTATTTCAAGAGGGGGTGTTATCAATGGAACGAAAAGTCGTGTAGATTAAGGTTAAGGTTGTGACTCTTTCAAGAGAGCACCAAACTTTACCGAGAAAAAGCAAATAGACCTCATACTGGATCTAGCAATGGTGTGATGATTGATCACTTGTTTACATGCTAGTGCTTGGCTTCGCTTACCCACGTTGGCTTTGAAGCGATGCTCGGCTTCACGCAAATTCCACCTATGCATCCACAGGATGTGCCTTTCAATTAGCATTCACCGATGCATTTTGTTGATGCATGGGAGGGTACGTCAGATTGGCCACGCTTAGTGGCAAGACACAATCCCAGGCTTGCAGACGACATCAAGTGACACTTTTGCATAAATAGAAATGAAATTGGCTTGGCGCAGTCACTCCTCAATTGAATGATGAGTGTGTTTTGACGAGGTCCAGCGTCAGAGTGTAATGTTGTTATCGACACCAGCTTCGCTATTCCGGATCACTCACCGGAGATAACAATATTGTGAAACGAATCTTTCTCCTGTTAGAAAACCGAGCCAAATGATTCTAGAGAGGTTGATCAAGGGAATCTAGTACACATCACGTATTCTGGCTTTTAATGAACCAAGTGGACCCAACAAATACCTGATGGGAGGACTAATAGTCGATATAAACAACCATATTTATCATCCTATGCGTGATGGTTACTGTAGTGCTCAAACACGTTTCATCCCTAGAATCAGGCAACCCCACACCATCACCTGAAACACTAATCACTCCTACCAACATAAATAACCATAGATCTCACCAGATCCTAGTGTTTTGTCGGTGGCATTTTGTAGTCTCACTCGTCCTCTATCGCCTGGGTGCTCACCGCGCCTCATCGCGCTCATCGCATCGTCTATCGCATCCATGGCTGGGGTCACCTGCTACGTCTACAACGACGTCTACGCCAACGTCATCGCTAAGGCCGGGCGCAACGAGGTCCAGCTAGGGAGCGTGCTGGCCGAGGGTCATCTTGAACCGCCGCAACACCGGTACGAGCTCGCCGGCGATGAGGCCGTCATCGACTCGGTGTGGGTGCCTCTACAACCCGCCGCTCCTCTGAACAAGAAACGCAAGCAGGGCCTGCTGTCGCCGTCATCACTGTCCAATACACTGCCGATGTTGTGGTGTGTGCTTCTGCTGGGCCAGTCTCGCGTGTTTAGCCCGCTGCCCATCGATATCGACACCCCCAAATTCACCGCCATCGCTCGAGGAATCAACTCCGTATGGGGGGCCACCGACTCCAAGTTGGTCGAATACACTCTTAGTGGTCCTACGGGGCTCACCATCAATTCAGAACCCGCCAACTTGCTTAAGGAGCTCGCGGTGAACGCGCCCAAGAAACTGCTGAAACCGACCCCTCAACTGTTTTGTGCTATTGCTGACGACAGTGTTGGCATCTACAAGACTACGAGAAAGACAGCCAATCCGACTTTTCTGCTAGACTTTGCCCCGACGCTGGTGGCGCAGCTGGCGAGAATACTGACGATTGTCTTTGCCAACTCTGACAGGGTGCAAGCCCGCGACATCGAAACCCTTAATCACGCCACCTACAACGTGTCTGGTTTACTGGATATTACCTCATTGACCACCGTCAACAAAGCTGGCTACGACTACTTGTTTGTTTGTGGCACTGGTGGGGTATCGGGGTACCGCCTCGACTTTATCGACCTGGCCACAAATGAGCGCCCCCAGTGGAGATGGTCCACGGAAACCCCCGTGCTGCAAGTATACCACCACGCTACCGGGTTAAAGGCAGTCGTGTACCAAGGGATCGACCCAGTCCTGGTAGATTTGGAGTGGGACGACGAAAAACCCGGCAAATACATCGTCGATACCCCCACCCCGCAACCTCAACCGGAAGACAAACGCAGTCTGCTGCTTCTTGAGCTCCCTGAGACGAACGGTAGCGTTGTCGATGGTGCTGAAATCACTCCCGAAAGACTCCACCAGCGACTCGTGGCGGCGTTGGATGAGGACTCGACCCAATCGGTAGCCATCTGCGCTTCTTGCGCCGACGATACCGTGATTAAGGAGACCGTCAAACGGTTCAGACCTGTCCCTGCCCCGCTTTTCGAAGCTGTGGCCGAAGAAGTGGCTCTGGACCCGCTGCTGCTGCTGCTGTCATTATCCACCTGGCTTAAATGGTTGTTGCTCTTGCACGGAGGTGCCCTCGCCAAGAACCCGTTGGTGGTTCCCACTCTCCAGCGACTCCAGCTGGGGTTGGACGAAGGGATGAAGGTGCTCTCGCACTTGCTTGCCCTCCAGGGTCGCCTTCAGCTTCTCAACTGCCAGGGCCAGTTGCGTGAAGAGGAAGAGGACGATGACGAAGACGAAGACGAGGTGCCAGCGCCGCAACCGGTGGCCGACATCGAGTACGCCAACGGCGAGGCCGAGTAGGTGATAGGTACAAAATTTAATAGACAAGAAACGCAACTACGACTCGAATGGGAAACTTTCAGCCATAACCAGCATTAGTGCTTTTAGTGTGAAATTTCAACATTGGATACGCCCAATGACGATGTCAATTTCTTCAAAGGAAAAAAAAAAAACCTCACACGATCTTGACTGATAGCAATTGTTGGTCAGTTATTGTTGGGGAAATAGGCCCCACAAAAATCCTTGAAGAAGGCTTAAACAATGCCCCCTAGCCTCCGAAGTTAAGCCTCCGACGTTAAGCCCTGTTGACGACTCGCGAGAGTCTATCTCTGGCACTCGATTATTATTGGCAACCACAAAAGCAACGACAATAGGGTCATTCTGACGGCATTAGCAACGCTACAACAAATGTATCCGCCCACCGCAAATTCCCCTCGATCTCGATCAGGGCCCCTCGCGTCGATCAAACCTTGTTCCTGGTCTCGACCATTGCCACTAGTGGTGACAGGGCAGGTCGAAACTGAGGCCACCTTTCCGCCCTGGAACCCGTCACTGGCCCCACCAAGCAAACGTAAATTATAGCCGCCACTGCGTTGGCCCCAACCTAGTCCCTTTAGGCAACAACTGACGAGACAAACGAGACTTCTTAAAGAAGTCATTTGATCATTGATTAACTACGCCAGCTACACCCGCAATAGGTTCCGAGTTCATCCGTGGGAGTGACAAAGACAATCACCTAGCCCTGAGCCCCATCATTCCTTGCAAAGGATGGCATGATATTCTAGCAACGATCGCGACGACCTGCCGTGACCTCCTCGGCGACCCTAAGCACTACCCCTGCACGCCAACCATAACCAGCAACTCGGCTAAAACCAGTAGTTCGTGATCCCTCATCGCCATGCAAGTTAAGGTTGATGGTGATGGGCGAGTCGAGCGGTGGGGCGCTTGTCGTAGGCGGTCCCGTACGGCACCCGTACAAATAGGACGAGAATGCGGAATGCTCTTGGAGCTGTTTCCATGGCAGTGACGATTGCCGATTGCAGATGAAACGTTGCGATAATTTCTTTGGTCTGGCCTAATCTCCTCGCGGGGTTATCGTCTAGTCGCCTAACGGGGTTATACTGGGGCTATCATCACTAACTATCTGATGAACCTAGAAACCCCTCGACCACTGACGACGCCGCCGATCCGTCAAGTGTCGGTCGCTGCCGGTATTTTGTGCCACATGGGGACACCTTTTTGTCAATGTGTGGTCACAAAAAGCACGTCGCGCGATCGAGGGCATAGGCGATTACGGGGGGATTCCCGAACCACGTCATCGCCTGGTGCCAGTAAAAAGCACCTGTAACCGGGAATATGACTTGCTTCACCCGAGACCTAGGCCATACGTTGGCGGTTGACTATTGACTCTCCGCTTTGGGCAATCGGATGCACGTATATTCGTAGCATACCGAGTGACCAATTCCCTAATGAAACCATGCTGGCGTTTGCCCTCCCCTTGCAGTGGCACCCCTGACCCCATGCCGAACCCATCGGAATGAGTGGAACGTCACCGAAGATGTGAAATTGGTGATTCATCACTAGCGAGAATGCTCATGGATGTCGTCAGTGAGTTTTTTTACCGGTCTCGGCCAGTTTCACTAAACTTTCAGTGTCAGCCCCGAGGCGCCTTAATGCCGAGTTCTAAATTCCGCTAATGACAATATAGCCATCTAAGCTGGTTGCCGCTATCGCCTACGCACGATGGCGTTAAGGTGCAGGTGGAGGCGGCAAATCTAGCTTTCGTCTCCGTATCACTGGCCCGGAGGGGAATGGCTCGCTCGCGCGGTCTAGACCAAAACATCATCGCAGACAAACATCATCGCAGACAAACATCGGTGCTGCAAAGCGTCAGGTCATATCGCTATCAGCTGCTACTGTCATTAATACTAATCACCTGGATTAAATCGTTAACTTATACCAACTACGGGAACTTGCGGATCCATTCGATGACGGCGTCAGCGACCTCGCGAGGAGCTTCCTGCTGCAAGAAGTGTCCCGCGTGAGGAATCTCTCTCACCTCGACCTTACCGTTGTGGGTACCGTTCAACAACTTCTTCTCGTACCGCAACAACCGGTTCAGCATGCACCCGTCGGTCTCACCCCCCAAGATGAGGGTGGGCACTTTATCGAAGTCGACGACCCACTTGATCTGCAACAAGTTGAGCGGGTTAAGTAAGCACCGGTAGTACGCAGTCGAGGCGTCCAATACCCCTGGCAGCTCGAGCGTTGCCTGCACCAGCTGGATGGTGCGCTCGGGGAAGTCCCACGTCGGCAGCCAGTACTTCCACAACGCATTCAAGTAGTCACCGGCAAACTTTCTCAGGTAGATTGCCTTCAACTGCATCGTCAAAAAGTACAGCAGGTACCACACTTGTTCGGGACTGTACCACAACAATTGCGGGAGGTGGACATTGGCAATATAAGGGATGGCCAACGTCACCATCAGCGTGACCAATTCCGGGTAGAGCTGCCCCACCTTGAAACAGGTGATGGCACCCCAGTCGTGGCCCACCAAGTGGACGTGTACCCCCGCCGGCGGGTTGATATTGGTGATCCACGCCTTGACGTCGCTGGCAAGGTCGCTCACGCGGTACTCGTGGTCAGGGCCCTGACTCAGGCGCTCGTAGCCTCTCATCGCCGGAGCTAAGAGCAACAGTTTTGGGAATGCTGAAACCAATTGGTCCCATACCAAGTGGTAGGTGTCATTGTTATCAGGGAACCCGTGGAGAAGGAAGATGATGCGGTCGTAAGGCTGGGCCGCATACACGTCCGACTCGCGGTGGGTCAGCTTGGCGGTGAAAACCCGCGAGTGGTTCCGTAATTGCACGTTGTAGATCATACTGGAGGTGCTGGCTGGACGACAATCTTCCTCAGTTCAGGTTATAAAGGTAGCACGTGAAGTGCATGTGACGCCCCTGAGCGCATGTGCTCTCCTCTCTAGTGCCCCGCAAACTGAAGTAGACCTTATTGTGTGCAGGTGAAAAACAAGAACTCTGAGAAGGCCGGACTTCTCGAATATATAAGGTAATTTTGAAGTTGGCTCCCAGGGGGCCGAAGGATTTTTGAATTTGAACTTCTGTGGATAACATTCATAGTCCGTTACCTCTCATATAATTGCAAATGGTCGGACTACGATAATGGAGTATTCATCATGGACTTTGGCGTTGAAATTATTTCTACTTCATTTATCAACGTACGTTTCATCATTTCAGTCAAGGCAACTCCAACGAACCCGACTTGCCTACACTTCCATAGATCAAAGCTTGTGGTCTATGGCTAGTATGGTCTGATTTGGCTGCCAAAATGTCACATGGCCTTTCTTTTAAACGCCGTAGCCTGTTCCTTACGCTAGCAAGTGCATACGCCGTTTTTCACTGACCAGCGTGCCACCCCCAGTAGTCTGGACATTGTTCCCTCGCCACACCGGCATATTGTGTCATTTCACTGAACCTAGCAGAGCCCCATGCCTTGCGTCATAGCGAGAATTAATTTGCAGCAGCGGCAGACACCAGGCCAACGTCAAGATGAAACTGCAACTGCGATCAATGACCTGGCATCGTTGGGCGTTCGCGTCGTGGCGCAGCTGTCTGCTCATCGCATAACCCTCGAGATCAGGATAGCGTAAACGCATCGTAGCGTCGCCGATTGTCTATGCAAGCGGCCTTAACACGTAATTCCGTCCTCCAAAAATCGATAAGTTGAGTAAGTTATTAAGGTGGCTTATGGGGCATATGTATCAACTGAAACAGTTTCCATCTCTCGTAATTAAGTAGAGGTGAAATTTGACGTAGATGATGTCAGGCCATCTCAGTTGTAGAATGTCTGAAAAGTTTGTTCAATTTTGTGACACAGATAAGTCGATTGAGTATTCGTTCAAAGTTTAAGAGCACGGATTTGATAACAGTGAAGTACAGGAGACGATGGATAAACTAGTAAAAACGAAGGAGACACGCCTGAACACCGTTGACAGGACAAAAAGATGCGCAAACCCGGAATCGAACCGGGGGCCCAACGATGGCAACGTTGGATTTTACCACTAAACCATTTGCGCTTCGGATGAAAAATTTAGATTTGTGGCTTTTGTCACTATGTACTCATGATAGAGTATTTCAATGTTTTGCTATTCGACTTATTAGGTATTGCATAACCCTTGGTTCACTACATTTTAGCTTTTTAATGTACCTGGAGGTCTGATAACCACTCCACAATACCTCTTAACGCAATTGAGAGTCAAATTTGGAAACCAGTTACAAAGATTTGGTTTAATCCGTGGCGCATCAAGCGTTTGAGGTTTTAAGTACACCAGTTACAATTCTCATGTTGGGAGTAACAAAATGGTAACTATTGAATCAAGATAACTAACGTAAATCTCACTTTTGAATCAGGATTCCGTAGCCACCAAATATTCAAGTAGTCACATCAAAATCACAAAGTAACAAGTCCATTCATACAACACAATACTTGTTGTATGTAAAGTACCATAACTGTGAAGTTTCTCTTCCAAATCCGTTCTTTAGTTAAGGTATCAAGTACGGGTGCCAAAATCTCAGTACCAATTTGCTCACCGCGCACCGCTCATGAGACCACCAGGGATCTTTGCCCGTGCTCTCTCCACGGAGGCTCCGGGGCTAGGATCGATGGCAGCGGTGATCCATGCCTTGGAATCCATCAATCACGTACCGCTGCCCCTGGTAACCCCCAAGATCTCCCCCGTCACCGCCAAATGGAGTCAGATCACTCGACGACTGCTCGGAGTTATCACCCACGAGTTCGGCAGCGATGTATTACGATGGAAACTCGCCTACAACGTGAGGCGATGGCAGAGAGAGGTGTTTGACCCAACAAAAAACACCCGTCGTCCCGTGGTGTTCCACCCATTGGACCATTACTTACTGACACTCATTGCGGGTCCCTATCTCCAGTGGGCCCAACAAAGAGGGCTTGATCCGTGTCAGTCGGTGACCAAGATATTCTTGGATGATCCCGTAGCGGCGATTACCGAGATTGACCTCGATATTCGTCGCCTTTGGCGAGACGAAGACTACTACCGCACGCCCAAGCGCACCCCGCTGTACCTTTTATTACCTCAATATAGCGGAGCCTTACCGGCTAAAGGTGTTCACCATCTGCTCAACGTGCGGTGGTATCGCCTGGCGTTGGGGACGGAGCCTCCGTTGGTGCTTGATTGGACATTCAAGCAGTCCCATGTGATTAAGGAACTTGTGGCATTGGCAGCGACCAAAGTGGTGGTTGATGAACCTACATTAGCTCGGGCAGAAGCAGTGGCAGCTCAGGTGATGGACAATCTCGAACGAGAGGGTCAGCTCGCCTACGCCTTGGTCGCTGAACGCATTCTTCTCAAACACATGGAGACAGCTGAGCCCATTGAAAGTACCCCTGCCTCACAAATTCACCGTATCTCCCATAAACAATACTGGGAAGCTAATTGGGGCCAACACCAGCTGTTACAAAAGCGAGCACAAACTCCATTCTACACCTTCGGGGACGGTAAGCTTCATCATCATCGCGACAAAATCCCCAAATTTACCAAGAAAACGATTGACTACAGTGCTATAAACTACGACCTTGCCATCTCAAAGTTTCTTCCAGGTGCAGACTCCGAGTTCCTCGTCAAGTTCAAGGCGCTAGCGGCCCTCAAACTGGGCTTCCATACCATTCTTTTGCCTGATAGTGGACTCCACAAGATTATGGCGAGCATAAAATTCGATGTCGACCCTCAATATAATTGTGTTGGATTCAGTCACGAAGACAATGTCATCATCAGTCTTGCATGCAACATGTTTGACCGGTTTTTTGCTCGGTGGTTCATCAAATCGCCTCAGGATGCTGAGACCTGGTTGATGAATGTGTTACTCGCCTATGACGCTGAGCCTCAATTAATATCAGACACTGCCATCCAGCAAGCCATCGCCCACTTCCGCGAGCTTGTCATCGAGCCGCCGTCACTGGAAACATGGTTTAGCGCCAACCGCCAATGGACCGATACATCTACGGAACTGACGCCATGGGCCGAAAAGGTGTTGACCCTTTTAGACGATTAAGTCACCCTGTATATACCGTTACGAAATCATAATGACTCCAGAAACACACTGAAATCCCTCAAACCAATTACACATCCCGAATATTTTTAATGAACTTAATTCCACTTTTTCGTTGTCGGAAAATTCAGGATTTTTAATTGTAGAAGCTGGATTCTCGGTTAACGAGGGGTGGGTGCGAACGGCTAAATACGTAACACCATGAATTACTTTGTAAACAAGGAATCATAAAAAGTCTTGTATACTCGAGTCATAGCTAACTGGAGGTGTATATAGAATCAAATCACGCTTCATGTATTTCATCATAATTTGTGCAGTTTGACCACCACCTAAATTTCATCCCCCCACTCATCTCCACCGCGAGTACGCGTGAATGAGTTCTCTCTACAAGCTCCTGATCAAAGGGATCCGTTCCTTTGACCCTGAACGAGAGGAAACCATTCAATTTGGATTCCCCTTAACCCTTATTTGTGGGCAGAATGGTACAGGTAAGACGACCATCATTGAGTGTCTCAAGTACGCGTGTACTGGGGACCTCCCTCCCAATTCCAAAGGTGGTGCTTTCGTCCACGACCCACTCCTTTCAGGAAGGTCTCTGGTTACCGGCCAGGTAAAACTCGCCTTCCGTGATACCCTGAAGAAGCTGATGGTGCTTACCAGAACCGTTCAATTGACCAAACGCAAACAGCGCAATGCCTCCACATACACCAATACCTTCAAAACTCTAGAGGGTCAATTGGCTATTATTCCGGGAGGGGGTCGTCCTAAGCTTACTGTGCTGACAAAGAATGCTGAGCTTGACTCCCAAACCCCACTTCATTTGGGAGCTCTGAAGTCAGTGCTCGATTACGTCATTTTCTGCCATCAAGATGATCTGCTATGGCCTTTGGCCGAGGGGCTGGTCCTCAAGAAACGGTTCGATGATATTTTCGAGGCGTCAAAGTATACTAAAGTTCTTGATAGCTTCAAGTCGATTAGAAAGGAAATGGCGACCCAAATCAAATTGTTGGAGCAATCTGTGGAGCATCTCCGCATTGACAAACAACGGGCCACTAAAGTCAAAGCAAAGATAGCAGAGTACAAAGAGAAAATCGAGTCGATGGATGCCACCATAGCTCAACTTGCCATTCAAATTGAGGAAAAGGAAGCTGAAGCTAAGAATTTATTCAATACCAATCAGGACTTCCAGAAGATTATTGCTGAAAACGAACGGTTGGTCTATGCACATGATCTGGTCAACCAAAGAATACTGGAGGTCGAAGCCACGATCGAGGAAAAGTTAGATTTGAGCGATAGTGACCTATTGGAGCAAGAACAAAACTTCAGTGTTAAGCTTACAGAAAAGAAGAAAGAAATTGAAAAGCTTAGACAACAGCGTAATGTTGCCATTGAAGAAGCCAATGCTCACGAACGTGAAACTGATGTATTAGTGGCAAAGGACGCCGAGCTTCACGCGCAGGAAATCGAATACAAGCGCAATCATGAACAGCTTGCGCAATTAATAGATACCCATGCTCAACTTGTTGGACACACCGTTGTTGCTGACCCTTCTGAAAATGTGGCTCAATTTGGGCCAAAAATATCTAAGTTTTGGACCAATCGTCAAAAGCAACACGCCGACGATGTGGCGGAGATTGAACTGCATGTCAAGTCCCTAGAGCGTGAGGTTTCTGAAATTGAAAACTCAATCAATCAGGAGACAAAGCATAGAGATTATCTCAGTGCCGAACACGTCAAAAAGCTGGATAAGCTTCAACTTATGAAGACCAAGCTATCACTCTTGGACTCTAAAAGCGAAGAATTGAAAGAAAAGCAGGAGGAAGTGGAAAAGTACTCAATTGTTGTTACTGAAAAGAAGCAAGACCTCATGAAGCAAGATTACGACGAAAAACTTGCAAATTTGAATCAACAGTGGTCTGAACTTGAGCTTAAAGTCGATGAGGTCAACCGCAAAATTGGGCATGCTACACAACAAGCAGAAGCCTCGACCAAATTGGACATGCTTCGAGAAAATCAAAGCCAATTGCAACAACAACTCCGCTCAGGTGAAAAGAAAGTTGAGAGTATTTTGAAAGGAGAGTTTGCAGCATCTGAGCTGGCAATCAATTCTGAACTTGCGCGGATTACCCATGCTCTTGAAGCCAACGAGACCGAGGCCGCTAATTTGCAAGCTCTGTTGGCCGCTGACGCGCGAGTAGTGACTGAGACGGAAGAGAAGCTAGCTGCTTCCAAGCGTGAGTGCTTGAAAGTACTTGACCTGGAGAACGACATCGATTCCTATGAAACCGATTTGGGCGAATTAGAGGATGACTATAAGAACGTGATGGAAGATTTGAGTGTGGCCGAAGTGACACGAGACTTCAACATCAAAGCGATTCTGGTTGCTGAGTCTAAACATCTGTGTATGTTGTGTCAAAGACTGTACGACGCTGATCTGCCGGGTTTCAAGAAGTTTGTCGAGCACTTGAAGCAAACCATCGATAAGGAGCGAATCAAGAAGACTGCCGATCTGGCGGCCGAAATTGAGAAAGAGCTTAATCAATTGAAAACGGTTCAAGCGAGTGTTTTAGCATACCGCCAACATAAAGCAACCCTCAAAGCCATGGAGCCTGCTAAACTGAGGGAAGATAAGCTTGCAGTGATTCGCAAGGAGGTAACCAAGGCTAAGAATGTATTGGAAAGATTGCAATCGTCGAAGCGGCAAATCTCAGAAAACACTCGTCTTTCGCTGGAAATCGATCGCCTCGAACGTGAAATCGATGACATTGTTGGCGATACCTCCACAACACAATACCTGATCAAAGAGCTTCAAGCACAACAGCAACTGGCGACGAATCAAATGCGTAAGCTTCGGACGGAAATCGACACTGTTACTGCGGCCAAGCAATCGGAGGTGAGAGAAATACAAAAGTTGGAAAATAGAGTACGTGACGCTAAGGTGGCTTTATCTCAAATCGAAGCTCAAATGGCAGATGTCACAAACATTGAGCTGCTGGTGCGTGAGCTTGAAGTTGAACTTGACGAGATTGATGCCAAACGGGAAAAGATGGATGAAACTCTTGTAAAACTTAATGGCAGCTTACAAACAAAGAAAGCTACAAGCACTGAACAAATTTCGCGACTCAATACCAAACGACGCAATCTCGAGCAAGAGTATCTGAGTCTCGAACTGGATGTTACCCGTTATAATGCATTGGCACCAGAAATTGTGCGATTTGAGCGCACTGTCAAAGATGAGTTGGAACGCTCGCAGTCATTAATTGAGAAGTCCAAGCGCTTACGTGATGAACTGCGAGCTCAGGCGCTGGCGCTAGAGAATGAGATTAAGGAGTTGGAAGCGGAAGTTGTGGGACTGGGTCCGGCACAGCAAAATATCAGGGCTAATCTCGAATTGAGAAGATTACAAGCAGAGCTCAACACCATCGCTGAGAAGTTGGAGCAGCTTAATGTGGCTGAAGCTCAGGAGAAGCTGGAGAATTACAGTAAGCTTAGTGATCGTCTTCGTCAAGATCTCTCTGGGCTTAATGCTACCCACAATACTACGCTCGGGGAAAAGAAGCAGATTGTAAACCTGCTCACTCACGCCGAAAATGAGCTTGAAACTGAGTATGCTGACATTAATGAGAAACATCACACCGAATGGGTGAACCTTCAGACTCACTTACTCGTGCTGAATGATATCCAAGTGTATGCCGCCCTGTTGGACAACGCCATTATGAAGTATCACTCGCTCAAAATGGAGGAAATTAACCGCACGTTGCGTGAACTTTGGCAACAGACTTATAGAGGGCTGGACATCGACACCATCGCCATTAAGACTGATGTTAATGTCACCGCCAAGACTCGCAGTTACAACTATCGGGTGGTGATGTCGAAAAAGGGACTGGAACTTGACATGAGAGGTCGGTGCCTGGCTGGACAGAAAGTGTTGACCTCGATTTTGATCAGATTGGCGTTGGCAGAATGTTTTGGTGTCAATTGCGGTATCATCGCTTTAGATGAGCCCACCACTAATTTAGACAAAGAGAACGCTGTATCGTTGGCCCAATCACTTAATCGAATCATCAGCTTCCGTAAGCAGCAGCTGAACTTCCAATTGATTGTGATTACTCATGATGAGCATTTCTTGGAACACATCAATGGTGACGGGTTTACCGACCACTTTTATCGCATCAAGCGCGACGAAGATGAAACTAGTGTCATCTCTAGAGTGCCGATTTCCCAATTATAGCATATATATCCGAAATTTAATGGCTGATTAACGAATTTTGACTTCTTAATATATCTCGATGTAGAGTTAGTTGCAGAAAGGGTGTTTATCCTTGATTTCTTATGTAATTGCTTATATAACACTCAGCTGCTTGCGTACTCGCACTGATCTTTAATCCATGAACGAATATTTCATATTAGGTAAATACACGACTTTTCCTTTAATTTGGGTAATACACGACAATTTTCCCACGTTGTTCTACATTTAGTGATCTATATCAAAATGGAAACTCCACAGAAGCCTAGGATTTCAAGAAGGAGTATACACAAAAATGCTTGGATCTTGTGATTCAGTCTAATTGACTCGGTCTCCCAACGGTGGCCACGTTGTCGACTATTGTACCAGAAGGGGAAGGTGTAATTTACTCCTATCCAGTTCAATTGCTACGGGATGTGAGATCACAAACGTTATATTCCTATCAAAGGCTGAGATAGGCATCATCTAGATGGCCACAATGTCTTTTTCGTCGGTGTACTCGACGTTCGAGACCAAAATTTCATTCTTGTCGTGGTTGACGGTGATGTAAGCGTGACGCAAGAACGAGTCCCCAAGGAGGTTTTCGCCCCCTGTGGCCTGGAAGGCAAAGAAGCACGTGCCCGACGGCTGGTTGTTGATAGTGTACGCCGGCACCGCCAAGTCCTTGTAGGAGAGCTTGATTTCGACGTCGTTGAACCAGAACGACACGTACTTGTCGGTGGGCTGGTTGCAGTCAACATAATATTGACCTTGCCAGTTTGTGTAAACACCGGGGATCGCCAATTCTCTGAGGGTGGAGATGGGGATGTAGGTCAAAGTGGTACCGGTGTCCAAAGCGGCTTCAAAACCTTGGACCGTCTTGCCGTCACTGGTGGTGAACTTGGCCACAGTGACGGTGTCAAAACGGGAGTATTCGTCGCTTTCGCTGGGGTGGAAGGTGGCCACGGGGCCCTTCACCTTCTTGTTGTCACGACCACCGAAAGTGATGGTGCCATCGTGGTCGTGGTCCTTGTTGAGGAAGTACGAGTACGAGTTCGAGGTGATGGTGCCTTGGTCCTTCAACTTTTGCGTGAAGTTAGGGTAGGTCTTGCCAGTGCGGTGGTAGCCAGCTTCGTTGGTGACCTTACCGATCCCGAGAATACCGTTTTGGCTACCCCCAGTCAACGTGACTTCGGTGGCCAACGCCCATTGGAAGTCCTTGACCTCGAGGCCGTTTTCAAGGAACACCGACGACTTGCCAAAGTCACCGCGAGTGGTCGAACGGTCACCGTAGCCAATGGCAAACAGTTCACCAGTCTTGGTGAAGCCGTTGGTGTTCAGCAACTTCTCAGCATCCACCCACAAGTCGGCCGAGCCGGTGTCCAACACCACCCGCACCTTTTGGTCTTCATTGATGACACCCAAGTCAATTTGGTAAGAAGCGGCAGCAGCGAAAAGCTCAACATCCTGAGGACCAGGCTTAGCCCTGTTTCTGGGGTTGGGCTGGACCGCTTCAAGGTTGGGGACTTTGTTCAAGGTAAGCTCGAGCGGTTGCGGGGCTTGATCTCTCACCACCAACGCGGCGGCGAGCGAGATCATGAAAGAGTAGACGAATGAAACCATAGTGAATTGAAGGTTAAAGAAAGAAGGGATAATTGGGGACGAAGGAGGGGTTTTTATAGCTGAAATCGAGCGGGGCCATGGCGCCAATTGGCTCTGTAACCCCGGCTAAAATAGCTATTATCGCTGGTGGCTGCAAAGCGGATTTGGTGAAACTGTGGCGACCTGCGTTTTGTGGGCAGCATTCATTCCACTTCCATTTTCAATCCCATTGTCCTGATCCATTGTCCTCATATTTAGATTATAGTCCGTACGTCGGCGTGGCACCAACCGTCGTAAACGAAGACAAGCCTCCATCGATCTCTATTGATCCCCACATTGTCGGATTTGTCGGCATGCTCTTTAGTCGTGTTTACGGTTTTATACGTGGTGGGGACGTTTGACAGGTCTAAATCTAGTCAATACCGAACGCCAGAATGCGATCCCTGCGGAATGAAAACCGAGTCCAGAGTCACAAGCGACTTTGTGACTTGGAGGTATTGTTCGTTCTCCACTTCACGCGGGGCCGGGGCCGCTAACTGGACCCTTTGGCCTGAACGTGCCACAGTCGCACAGCACTACACCACAACCACTTTCTCAAGGTCGTCGCCTGCATGTAAGGTGGTAATTAACACCGCGCTAAAGAGTGCGGTTACCGAAAACAGCGATGAGATGAGTCACTCAGCCAAAAGGCCTTGAAATCACCATTTTAAAGTCTAGAAATAAGCATTTACAACTACTTGACGATTTTGCTTTATCATTACTTTCCTTATGGTTATTCTTTTGCTTTTAAACGTTAATTTTGCACTCTACGGGCGACGAGGCTCCCCACGTTATTAGCCGCGCTTTTTCTATCTCGAAATTTATAATTTTCACTACCAATACTACTTCTACCATGTCTCTGGAGAAACAACCTACTAAGCTCTGGGGTGGTCGGTTCACCGGTGCCACCGACCCTTTGATGGATTTGTACAACGCGTCGCTTCCGTACGACAAGGCGATGTACGACGCCGACTTGACCGGCACCAAGGTGTACACCGAGGGGCTCAACAAAATCGGCCTCATCACCGCTGAGGAATTGAGCGAGATCCACAGAGGTTTGGAGGTCATCCGCAAGGAATGGGCCGCCGGTGAATTTGTGGAAAAGCCTGGTGACGAAGATATCCACACCGCCAACGAAAGACGGTTGGGGGAAATCATCGGCACCCACATCTCCGGCAAGGTCCACACCGGTCGTTCGAGAAACGACCAAGTGGCCACCGACATGCGTATCTACGTCAGAGAAAAGTTGGGCGAATTGGTCAAGTTTGTTGGTGAATTCGTCAAGGTTATTGTCACTCGTGCCGAACAAGAAATCGACGTGTTGATGCCCGGTTACACCCACTTGCAAAGAGCTCAACCCATTCGTTGGGCCCACTGGTTGCTGATGTACGCCACCTACTTCACCGAAGACTTCAAGCGGTTGAAGCAAATCCAGGCTCGGGTCAACCAGCTGCCGTTGGGCGCTGGTGCTCTTGCCGGCCACCCTTATGGTATTGACAGAGAGTTCCTTGCTCAAGGTCTTGGCTTTGACTCCGTTATCGGTAACTCGTTGACTGCGGTGTCCGACCGTGACTTCGTCGTTGAAACCATGTTCTGGTGCTCGTTGTTCATGAACCACATCTCGCGGTTCTCGGAAGACTTGATCATCTACCTGACGGCTGAGTTTGGCTTTATTCAATGTTCGGACGCCTACTCCACCGGGTCGTCGTTGATGCCGCAAAAGAAGAACCCCGACGCCTTGGAATTGTTGCGGGGTAAGGCTGGTCGTGTGTTCGGGTCGTTGTCGGGTTTCTTGATGTCGATCAAGTCGATCCCCTCCACTTACAACAAGGACATGCAAGAAGACAAGGAACCGTTGTTTGACGCCTTGAGAACTGTGGAACACTCCGTCCTCATTGCCACCGGTGTCATCTCCACCCTCAAGATCAACAAGGAGAAGATGGAAGCTGCGTTGACCATGGACATGTTGGCCACTGACTTGGCTGACTACTTGGTGCGTAAGGGTGTTCCTTTCAGAGAAACCCACCACATCTCGGGTGAGTGTGTGCGGGCTGCTGAAGAGCAAAAGCTCAGTGGCATTGACCAATTGACTTTGGAACAATTCCAAGGCATTGACAAGCGTTTCGGCGAAGATGTCAAGGACATCTTCGACTTTGAAGCCTCGGTGGAAAGACGTGACGCCATCGGTGGTACCGCCAAGAAGGCCGTGTTGGCCCAATTGAAGAATTTGGCTGCTCAAGTCAACCAATAAACTTATAGAATATAGCAAAGAATAACGGATGAATCTGATAGATTGTAATATTGTGGATCAAAGAGATTTGATCTTTCGACGTAGTCAAACGTTGGTTGCGAGAGAAACATCTACAATGACAGAATTTGTTTTGAATCATCCATTAAAAATATATTTTGGGATTCTTCCATCAGGAAGAGATGTGTGTTAGTAGTTGTTATACCAGGATATAATGGCAGTATACTTACGGGTGGGCCTCCCGGTATGACCGTGGTTGTAAACAAGGATACCTGGCAGAAGGTTTCTTAGGAGCCACCAGCAAACACCGTAATCACAAATAAATGTGAAAAAAAAAAGTACAGGAATTGCCCGTCCGAACTCATGTTGGTGAATACCGGAATCACTGGCCTCCGTTAGGTAACTTGATTAGGAGGTTCAGCCTTCTTTTACACCAACGTCTCTGCAAACGCCATTCCGTCGCGTAAGACACATGTTCAGGGTAGGGTTTCCCAATATATCGAATATTCAGTTGAAAAAGAACGCTTGGGCGTTGATGTTAGAACCAAACACTCGCTTGTAAACGCCAGGTTACCCTTGCCTCTTGCGGATGCCCAAAGTTTTCCCCAGCAGGACGCGTCAGAATAAATACACGTGGTGTGCATACAGTGCACACGAGGCTACCACTAAGCTAATGCTTCAATCGATTCACTATACAAATTACCATCTGCCGCCCTCGTCTCTGCGGTTGTCGCCACGACCACCTCCGCTGCCGTAGCCAAAGTCTTCACGCAGGAAACCACCAGAACCAAAGCGGTCGTCATTTCTGCCCCCGTAGTTGTCGTTCCTGCCACCGAAGTCATCGTTTCTACCACCACCGTAGTTGTCGTTTCTGCCACCACCGTAGTTGTCATTGCGACCACCGTAGTTGTCGTTACGACCACCATATTCGTCATTTCTGCCCCCGTAGTTGTCGTTACGGCCACCATAGTTGTCATTGCGA
The DNA here is from genome assembly GCF_008704595.1 of Diutina rugosa. Taxonomy (NCBI): domain Eukaryota; kingdom Fungi; phylum Ascomycota; class Pichiomycetes; order Serinales; family Debaryomycetaceae; genus Diutina; species Diutina rugosa. The sequence continues at coordinate 197,116 of NW_022995114.1, read as the reverse complement.
CCGCCGAAGCTGTCATTGCCACCGTAATTGCTGTGGTTACCGCCCTGGTGGTTGCCACCGTAGTTGTTGTGGTTACCGCCTTGGTGGTTGCCTTGGTTGTTACCACCCAACACGGATTCAAGCATACCGCCCAAACCACCCTGGTTGTGGTTGCCGCCTTGGTTGTAGTTACCACCCTGGTTGTAGTTACCGCCTTGGTTACCGCCTTGGTGGTTGTTGCCTCCACCCAAGACCGAGCTGAGCATGCCACCGAGACCACCTTCATTGTGTTGCTGCTGCTGTTGTTGCTGGTTGTTGCCACCAAGCACGCCACCAAGCATACCACCAAGACCGCCGGTGTTCTGCTTGTGCTGAGAGCCACCAGAGATCTTGTCGTGCAACATCGACCCCACAATGCCGCCGGCACTCAAGCCTGACCCCCGGCCCAGGGCGCCAGCAATGACGTCTTCGACAAAGCCACGGTCCTGGTTGCCCTCGCCCCCAGAGACACGCAGCTCATTGGGTCTGTATTCGTCCTTGTTGCCCGAATCGTAGAACTCGTTAGCAGACATGTTATCGAAAGCAAATTCACCCTCGTAGCCGCGCTTATAGTGTTGGTCGTGTGTGGCTCACCACCAGGGGGCAACCGCAAGCTTGCAGGTGAAACGGTTGACGGATCAATTTCTTTTTTTGTCGTGGAGGTCATTGCCAGCGACGGGTGTAGAGCTAGCAATCATTTTTACTGTATCGTTGCTGTGTTAGGTGGCATGTTTACCCTCCACAAAGCTTGCTTACGGTGCGGCTGATGGGAGATGGCCGCTAACCGTCGTCATCGTCTCCAGATTCGCGTGTGAAAACTGTACCTGAGTCCGGGTCGGCAAATACACGACCACCAGGGACGAAAGATACATGGACTCAATTGTGAAGAGAACTACCTCGCATTTTAGTTCGAATTAGTCGTCTTATCTCTTCATTACTTCGTATAAAATACTCTATGATTCTATCAGGGGGACCTAGTCCTTTTTGGAAATGTAGGCGTTGTAGGCGTCAGGCGAGAAGTTGCCAAACTTGTAGTCGAGGTCGAGCAAGATCTTGATCGTGTCCTGCGACTTGTACAAGTATTCGGCGGGGATCATCACCACGGGGTCCTGCTTGACGTCAGTGGGCGGGGTTTGCCCCAAGATCTTCAGCTTGGTCGTGTAGACCAACCGCTTGTTCTTACCCTCCGAGTTGTACACTTGGTCGTTGGTCAAGTCGTAGATACCGGGGTAGCCCGACACCGACTTGAACAGCGACTCCTTGGTCATGGGAGGGTTCAAGGGGAACATGCTTTGTAACAATTCGTACAGGGCAAGCGTGAACCCGAATTGGGGCAGCGAGCGGAACACCCGCGCCAACGACCCCTTGAAGAACGCCGAAGGACCTTCTTCCTTCAAAATCAGGGTGAAGGCGTTGGCAATGCCGGTGTACTTGACTTGGCCGGGCTTGGCTTCCACTTGCAATCTCGTCTTGATGACATCGGCGGGGGTGGTGAAGAACGCGGCGGGGGCCCCGGCTAACGCACCCGACACCAACAATTGCCAGGTGGTCAACTTGTGCTTGGGGTCGTCGGCGACGAAGCCAAACATGTACTTCTTGATGTTGGCGTAAGTGGGGAAGTAGATGGCGGAGAAGGGCACGTCACGGAGCAAGCACGCCAGCGCCCCCTTGTACAAACCTTTAAGACCTAATTGACGGATGATTTGCATGGCGGTCAACCGCTTCTTGGGGATTTCACCGGGGGCGGTGTGCGCCTGGGCGTTACCTTGCATTTGCAATCTAATCTTGACGATTTCCAACGGGTTGGTGAAGATCACCTGACAACCCCCGGCGGTGGAACCGGCGAGGATTTCCCAGCCCATGGTGATCTTGCCGTGGTCGTCGGTCCCAATACCACGCACGAGGTCGTTAACGGTCAACTTAATGGCCTTTTCCGGCGCCACCCCGACGAGCTGAGCCCCCAAACCAGAGTACAACCCCTTGACGCCTTCGCGAGAGATGATCTTTTTGAAACAGTCCCACGAGTTGTCGTACAACAGCTTGTGCTTTTGCGCCTGCATTCTCGTCTTCACCATATCGATGGGGTAGACGACGGTGGCACCAATACACCCGGCGATCGACCCCAAGAAGAACGAGTAGAGCGAGTCGAAGATGGGCCAGAGGGAGAAGTTGTCGTTGTCACCGAACTTGACCCCGGGGACGTGGTAATGCAGCAACGGGTTGTGGAAGATGGGGTCAAGGGTGGGCAAATTGTTCGAGTAGTTGGGATTAAAAAACGAGATAAGCTCGCGCCGGGGGATGTCGTCCGACGTCTTCTTGTTGATCAACTCGTACAACAAGTCGAGTTCGCGGATGGACACGGGTTTAAAGTTCAGCGACTTGAGCAAGTGGTCGTTCAAGTGGGTGTACAAGTCCATCTTGTTGATCAAAATATCGTCTTTATCCTTCTTGGTCGGGGGGGTGTTAGCAATCACTTCGTTGATCAAGTCGACTTTATTAATAGCGTTGTACACGAAGAGGACGTTGGCCAACGTGAACTGGCGCTTAGAGTCGCCCCAGTAGTCGCAGACGTTGGACAAGTTCGATTTGAGGCGCGGGCTCAACTTGTGGTTCAAATTGGTCTGCAAAAGCTGGACGAACTGGTTGCGGTCGATCAAGCCGTTTTTGGCGATCAATTCGAACCCGCCAATCAATTTGGTGATGGGCAAATTGTTCAGTAACGTGACAAAGTCCTCGAGGTGGATATAGCCGAAGGGGTCGAAAAACCGGGTGAAGTAGGCCCAGTTCAGCTTGCCCATTTTCGGGTGGTAATTGGGGTCAATCAGCTTGTTGAGTCGGGTAAGCGCCCGCACACACCCGTCGTAGGTGATCTTGGAGTCGTCGTTCGAGTCCATGAAGTCGAACAACAACTTAAACTCGCCGTCGGTCAGCGTCAACGTGTCGATGAACTTGATCCAGTCGCCCTCGGTGACGTAGCCCTTGCGGTCTCGGTCGGCCATGAGGTATAAGAGGGCATACAGCTGCCGCTTCAAGTCGGTGGGGTACGGATTGAGGATGCGGATGAACGAGTCAAGCAGAAGCTTGCCGTCACTGTCTTTGAACTGATCAAACAATTCCTGGGCTCGGACGTTCATGGCGACAATGTGGGCGAAAGGTTGAGACGGTAAGCGTGCGCAGACGTATTTATATCGCCGAGTGGGCCAGGCGACAAATTTTCAGCGGGTGATGGGGAAAAAGGAATGGGGTAAAACTGTCCGTTACACGGGGCAAATTAGACGAGAATGGGGTGGCGGAGAACAATGGGTGGTAGAGTGGGGGAGAATGGCTTATTCTTATATAAATTTTTTTTTACTTGGGCCAATGGTAGCCGGTAATGGGCTAGAGACAATGGTGTGAGTGGGTTGGCTCAGTAGGCGTCGACTGGCGGATGAGTCGCGCTTCCTTTTAGCCGACACGTTTCCCCAGTACCAATGGCACTGACTCATCATGACTAGTCACCGCCCGCAGCGCGTCCGGGGAACCACCTGGCAAATGTATAAACCGTGCCAGTTGGCTACGGGGGTGACGACGGTGGCCAACCCTCATCGTCGGCGAATCACGCTTCGTGTCTGCCTCAAATGATCCCACGACACGCCCACACTAAGTCGGCGATATCAGGAACGACTTCCCCTCACCCGCTATCATGTGCGCGCCCCGCCAACGGCACGGTGGAGGCTCGCCGTTGCCGGTACCGAGGACTGTCAACTGCGAGTGGGGCTCGCTGCATCCCCACCGCCCACTACCAGTTGACAGTCCTCGGAGTAGTGCAATCAGTTGATTACCGGTGGCCAGTGGTCATCGGCGATATTGGCGCAGGTGGGGCGCCCGAATGGTTGGTGTCCGATGGCGGCTACCCCTCAGCGGTTTTTCTTTTACTCGAGATTACGACGCGGGCATGGGGCACGTCGATGCCGTGACCCCACAACGCCCTAACGGCCCGCTACCGGCGTTGGCAGACGAGGACGGGGCCAGGGACCAATCGCCTGCGGTTGTGATCGATTACTTGTGATCGCCGGGCCAGTCTTGTGACTAGTACTTTTTGGGGGGGGGCAGTTGCTTAAGCAAGCATGTGACGCGTCGCTCGAGGACACGAGGCATTGTTCACGTCAACGGCGTGCGAGCCGCTGGCAGTGCGGAGATACACGGGTGGACACAAGTGGGGCAGAAAAAGGCCGCTAAGGGTATATCGCTCAAATAGGCTAGCGGAGGCGCCAATGACGTCACACGTCAGCCACCACACTAGACCGTAGTACTTAGTCCAGTCCCAACGAGCCCTAACCAAACAGAAACAAAGTCTATTGTTTCCGGTTGGGCTACTGGTTTGGGTGGTGGCGGCTACTTAAACTAGACATTGCTGTCACTGGAGATAATTTTCCGGGGCCGCCGAGGCCCAGTGTTACTATCGTATGAGTTGCGGAACGTCGTACCGATGACGGCTCACACCCAGCGCTCCCAACTTTTTAATCTCGGTGGTAGGAGTTTTAATCCGATACCCTTAAGACTGACTAAAACCTGAGCAATATTTAGTCACGGTTTCGGTAGTATCGTCGCAACCATTGTTACTATGTCAAACTTTAAGTTAGCGTTGGCAGATTAATGACACAACACTCTCGGAACAAACACGGTGATGTTTTTCCGGTGCAAAATGTCAATAGACAAAGAGATGCACACAATGGGAAACTTTATTCGGTGGCGGTGAAGAACCCTTGCCAACGTGATTGGGAAAACAGGACGTTTTCGTGCCCTGGGCCCACACTCGCTTTGTGGATAGATTATTCTTATGAGTATAACGTGGTTTTGAGATAGTCTGCTAACAGCTCTGTGAGTACTTCATGTGTCACCAAAACCTTATCTGATCAACTCCAATCCGTTAAGAGAGGTGTTAGCGATTTTAATAGATCTTAAGTAATCGCACCATAAGACCCATACTGCGATTTCCAGAGCTTATCCTAGTTTCATAGTCAAGGGATGTGTACACATCCAAAAAAAATACTTCTGATATAGTAAGTTCTAATGCTTGCCGTTAATCGAAATGATACTTCCTTTCTCTTTAATCATTACCTCTACTCGATGGTGGTGCGCTGCGATCATCTCATCGCTATCGCGCACTCCGTACTAACCCCCATCGCAAGATATGGCTCCCGTGCAAACGCTTATCCTCGATGCTGGGCCCCTCATCACCCAGCCGGCACTGGTGTTGATGAAGCTCGGCGACGAGATCTACACCACCCCGGGTGTCCGCGGTGAATTGCGTGACGAACAAGTCCAGCGCCAACTTATCATCTGGGGCGATCGGCTCAAAGTGCGCCAGCCCAAGCCGGAGTCGATCCACCGGGTGACGGCGTTCGCCAAGCAGACGGGTGACTCCACCGTGCTTTCCCTTAACGATATCCACATCATCGCCTTAGCCTACGAGCTCGATGTGGAGGCTCACGGCGGCGACGATTCTCATATACGATCGCACCCTACCGAACCTAAAGCAGGGCACATCATTCAACAAACTCCGCCACAACAAGAACAACAACAAGAACAAGCACAACTGACGGAAACTACTACTGAGCGTCAACTGGAACCAGTGGCCGAAGCTTCTACTGCTGGTGAACCGGCAACAGAAGAACCCATTGAAGATGACGATGGTTTCCAAGTGGTGACCAAAAAGACTCGCAATCGCCGTCATCATCGTAAACACCAGCCTCAACCTGAGCCTCAGCCTGAGCCTGAGCCTGAGCCTGTTGTTGAAGAAATCCAGGCTGACGAAGTTCTCGAACACGTGGAACACCAAGATGACGCTGGAGAAGTCGACTTTGATGACGACGAAGGGTGGATCACTCCGGACAATATCAACCAGGAAATGCTTAAAGACGCCGCTGACGTCGTCGAGGATGCCGCCCCGGCCGAGCCGTTGAAGTGTGCGTTGGCCACGGGTGACTTTGCCTGTCAAAACGTCGCCATCCAAATGGGGCTCACCCTCATGAACTACTCGACGGGGAAACAGATCCACCGCGTGAAAAACTTCATGTACCGCTGCCACGCCTGTTTCAAGTTGACTCCAATCCCTAAGGACGGCACCCCCAAGCACTTTTGCCCCAAATGTGGTGGTGCCACTTTAATGAGATGTACCGTACTGGTGGACCTGGAGACGGGTAAAATCACCCCTCACTTGAAGCGGAACTTCGTCTACATCCGCCGTGGCGAACGCTACTCGATGCCGTCGCCGCTCCTGAAGATGTCGCAAAAGAAGGCCGGGCAACGGGGGTTCCAACACAACGAGGCCTCGAGACACCGCGCCGAGGGCGAACCGCTTTTGTTGCGTGAAGACCAGAAGGAGTACCAACAGGCACTCAAACACAACGAGTGGGAACGCCGACAACAGGAGAAAGCGATGCAACAGTGGGTTGGCGGGGGCAGCGCCGACAACTACATCTCGCCGTTTGCCCTGACCCATACCCGTAACCAAGGGGTGCGTGTGGGCCGGGGGCGCCACCTGAACGCGAAGAAGAGAAAGTAAATAATGGGGCCGTATAGAGATCTGTTTTTGCATTAAACATTAAACACACGACACGTAATTTTAACGACGCGTAGAGGTGAAGGCGGCGGGTATACGGCACCCTATAGTTGACTCGGGGTTTTTTTGAGGTATTAAAATGGTGTGTCACGTGACAAAAGCGAGACAAAAACAGACGCTGGCACCTCCGGAAAAAAAATTTATTTAGGTGACCTCGTAAACTCAAACGTGTAGATCTCCTAACCGGCTCATAACGTGCTGCTTCCCCTAACGGTAGTTTAGCTATACTCTCTCCCTCTTCCTCCAACGGCCTAGTAAATTTGCCAACCTGGATCAAACGCGGCAAGTCCCACTCTAACCGGTGGTGCGGCGTTGTCTCCACAAAACCGCTCACCAGTCAAGGGCGAGCAACACATACCCGTCAGCGGCTCCACTTCACAAAAGTTGCTTTGCGCACACCACTACTCTCGCGCAAAAAGACCCACCCGACGTCAAGTCGTTTTGCGGCTCGGTGGTGACTGGTCCGAAGGCAACCACGCTCGCCAGCCTCGCCCGAGGACCCTTGCCTCTGCACGGTGGCGCTCGATCATGGCTATCCGGCTACGCACCTTCGGCCCGTAGAATATGCCGACGGTCCTTCCGTGGCGTTTGGCTCACCCACCCCGGCTCCATTTGTCACATTTTATGGCTGCGGTTGTGTGCAGTACGCATGTTATCACGCCCTAAAACACCGGCCTCTGTCCAACCGCCAGTGCAGCACTAGGTCTCTTGCCCCCCTCATTGGAAAAGTCGTGAATGACGCTCTCTCTGTGGCAAGCTCCCGTGGCTCGTTTTGTCGACGACGCCCTCGCCACCAATGGCGCCAGCGTCGCCATCGCCCTCCGCCAGTACGTGGTGGCCCATTACCTTATTCACGGATGGTGGGGCTACGCCAACTTGTTGAGGGACATCGTGTTGTTGCTGATGGCTTCTCGATTATTCCAAACCGTGTGGACTTATGTTTACGGTTACGGCCCCGTGGGCTCGGCTAAGATGGCCTACAACTACCTGTCCCGCCGCTTCTTCGCCTGGGTGCTTTCGTTGCCCCCGATCAAGTCTAAGGTCGACAAACAGGTGTCGGAAGCGATGACTAAAGTCGAGGCCGGCTTGATCAAAAACGACGATTCGTTATTACAATTGCATAAGCTCCCCACCGAGGGGTTGCCGGTGAACGACATCGACGCCGAATTGGACAAGTTGGCCAACCTTGAACACACCGACTACCTCAACGGCCGCGTGCTGGGGGCCGTCTACCATGGCGGCGACGAGTTGCTTGCGCTCCAGACGCGTGCCTACGAAAAGTACTCGGTGGCTAACCAATTGCACCCCGACGTGTTCCCCGGTGTACGGAAGATGGAGGCGGAAGTGGTGCTGATGGTGTTGCGGGCGTTTAATGCCCCTGAAACCGGGGTCGGGTGTACCACTCTGGGGGGTACCGAGCTGCTTTTGCTCGCGGGTCTTGCCGCTAGAGAATACGGTAAGCGCTATAAGGGTATTACTCGTCCCGAGATCATCGCCCCGGTTACCATCCACGCCGGTATTGAAAAGGCGTGCTACTACTTTGGTATGACCCTTCACAAAGTCGACTTAAACCCCAAGACTTACCAAGTTGATGTCGCCCAAGTGAAGCGGTTGATCAACGGTAACACCGTGCTTTTGTGTGGTCTGACGCCTAACTACCCTCACGGGGTCATGGACGACATCGAAGCCCTCGGCGAACTCGCCACCAAATACAACATCCCCCTCCACGTCGACGCCTGTCTCGGGTCATTCATTGTCAGTTTCTTAAGCAAGCTGAAGGTCCACGGCGACAAGAAGCTCCCCATCACCGACTTCAGAGTCCCCGGTGTTACTCTGATCTCGTGTGACACTCACAAGTACGGGTTTGCCCCGAAGGGGTCGCTGATCATCATGTACCGCCTGCACAAGATGCGTGAATGTCAATACTACGTGCTGACCGACTGGACAGGTGGGTTGTATGGCTCGCCTACGTTGGCAGGGCTGCGTCCGGGGGCGTTGATGGTCGGGTGCTGGGCAACGATGCTCCACATGGGTGAAGATGGCTACACTAAGCTTTGCTACGAAATCGTGCTGACGGCAATGAAGTTCCGCACCGCCATTGAAACTCACCCGACTCTCCTGAAATACTTGGAGGTGATTGGTAACCCTCTTGGTCTGGTGGTGGCGTTCAAGACTAAAACGGACAATGTGTTCAACATCTACGATCTCTCTGACGATTTGAGCCACAAGGGCTGGCACTACGCCACTCTTCAAAACCCTCCCGCGTTGCACTTTGCCTTCACTCGTCTCACTGTACCTATCATCGATGAGTTGATTCAAGGGGTGGTGGACCTGGTGGAAAAGTTGGCTGCCGCCAGTGACGGCAAGCGGGCGAAGCCTCGGGGTGACACCGGCTCTTTCTATGGGGTGGCCGGCTCTGTGTCGACCACCGGCGTTGCCGACCGCTTAATTGTTGGCTTCTTAGACGCACTTTACAAGCAATGATACCTTGGTGTACATATATATATTTAATTTAGAACACTTGGATTATGCAAAATCCAAATTAATACATGCTTCTACCTATTCAAAACCTAAGGTGGTATATGGTTTTATAATCTATGTGCTTCTATATGCGTGGGGGTTGGTCTATGTAAGTTTGAAATGACGAGTGAGATAGCTGCCCAAAGCTCCACCTATTATGGTACACATTGAAACAGTCCCCGCAATGTCAAGCTTGCGTAATTCCACGGTGGTGAGCATCACTTGAACAACATGCGCCCACCACAACAGCAAATCGTATCGAGCTTGAACCAATAACAGCTTAAGTGATTCCCAAGCACCTGTAACCCCAGGGACTCGATCGGCTGCGTCTTTTTGAGCTTGAACTGCCTGTTCGTTTGCTTCTTTCTCTTTAGCGAGCTGCTTTTGATTGGCCTCGTACTCAGCTTCGACGGAGGGGGTGGTGTCTGCGAAGTGGACAACATCGTTGACAAAGTCCTTCACTTCATTTGCTGCCGAAGTATCAGCAACCTTCAAATTAGCAATTTCCTGGACAATTTTTTCATCGCCGGTTTCCACTGCCGTCATTGTTTGTTTCACTTTGGCTTCAAAGGCATCAACAAGCCGCTTACGCTTCCAGGGCTCAACGAAGAAAGTTGCGATTATGAATAATAACAAGTTAATGCCCATGATCACCCACGTCCCCCACGTCAGAGCTCGTCTAATCTTGTCACTCCAGATCTGTTCTTCGTGGTAACGGGTTAAGATCAGTTGAGTTAACTTCAATTGAATCGCATCCACTTTCAGTTCGGCTTCGTTCAAATTCTCTGCTGCCTCCTTCTCACGTAGTTCATTAGTATGATCATTTCTGTACAAATCGGTGAATCTTTCCAAATCTTTTGACGACCAATTGTGTTTGCGAGTAAGTAATTCATTAATCTCCCGTTGTGATGTCAGTCTGAGCTGAATGGCATCACCATAATCCAGTTTACATTCCTTCACTTGCTGTTTGGCAGCTTTCAAATCATCTTCAAGGTTATCAATCAGTTGTTTAAGCTTTTCAATCACAGAGTAACCAGTGACATCATTCAATGCTCGTGTGGCAGTCAACACAACCAGATGCAATGACTCGACTTGATCGCTAATCTTTTTCGCCCATTGCAGTTTGCGAGCTTCTTGACTGCTAGGTAAGTCCTTAAACTGGCGATGAATCTCTTCATTAATTTGTTGACTGATATTAGGGGGCTCTTTACCCAGTTCGTGGGCCTGTGCTGCTAGTGATGCCGCTTGACCCTTGATGTCATCGCCATCGGTATCTTCTTCAAGTTTGATAGCTTCTTTGTCTTCCTCTTGGGTACTCGCCTCGGGTTCAATCTTTACAGGTTCGATTTGAGGCGCTGATTCAAGATGTTTTATAGTCTCCTCCGTTTGCTCCATCTCCACTTTGGTTCGCTCGAGCTTCTCAGTAAGCCTAAGCCTCTCCACATTCTCCACCAGGTTATCAAGAGGATCAGGTTGTTCGTCACTGAATTTGCGTGGAGTTTGATTGACGGCATCGCCTAAGGTACTCCGGAACCGTACGAAGACATTGGATGGAAACTGGCGTCGTAGGAGTAGCGTTGGCGCTCGTAGAACCCCGACTCTAAACATGGAGGGGTGCAATCCTGTTGAGTGCAATGTTTGGGCCCAATCAAGTGAAGGTCACCGTTATGAGCGCGTGGAAGTGAGGTTTGGCTAATCTGATCAAGCATCAAACAATACCATAACGCCTGCTATAAGGGAGAGGTAACAATAAGACCATCAACAAAATTTGTAGCCTTCGTTTAATAGTTCCAGAAAAATTTCTGACGTTTCCAGTCACGCCAACATAGCGGACTGTATCAATGAAAATGTGTATATTCCTATTGTACAAAAGAAGGCCATTCCATGTAAACTATTACACCTTACTTCAATACTAATTATCACACTCATATCATAAAATCTTCAACAAACTAACAATTGACCTCACACCAAACATCAGGGATGACAGTATATATCACCACATAGCGTGCATACGTAGACAGCTTTCCCACACGAACAAGTCAGGGATTTTACTCCGACTATATCCGAACATTCACATTCAGCGGCTCCACATTCAAACATGGTATGTTTTTAAGAAGAATGATTGCCTTTATATATGCAACCACTTGGGCTAAGACAGTCCGTGTCAATGTGTGACCAAGTCGCTTCCAGAATATAAGATGATTAATCGTCACGAGGTGAACCGATGATTGTTTTAGATTCTGCCGAATCAGAAGAGACATCTCTAGATGAACAAGATAGCCGTTGTAAGGTTGGCATGTTCAATACGACTGCAACCCTACGACCAACAGTCAGGAACGTGGGCGTGACCATGATTTGTAGTCGATTTTTTCGTTTACGAAACTGTGGGAGATATCGGTTGACAACGATCCACCGTCACCCGCAAATCACGATACCAATAAGGTTAATAATGTCGGTACTTTTTTTCGATCCGAAAGCTGGCATTTCGCCGGATAATCTCTTTCGTGATCGAAACCGATGTTCACAAAATGAATATCTTCAAACACGACGATCCATAGAGTTGGATCACTTTGAGCGTGTGGACACGAGCTCAGTTTCGAGTCCTGTCGATCTCTTTTCGCACAAGCGTTCAGAGGTGTCTACAATACAGCTCTCCAGTGCGCGCTCCATTTGCCACTATGTTCTTGACTCGAAGCGAATACGATCGCGGGGTGCTGACGTTCTCTCCCGAAGGGAGATTGTTCCAAGTTGAATACTCGCTCGAAGCTATCAAGCTTGGGTCTACTGCCATTGGTATCTGCACTCTGGAAGGCGTGATTTTAGGGGTGGAAAAGCGGGTGACCTCGCCACTTCTTGAAGCCAACTCCATCGAGAAAATCGTCGAAATTGACCATCACATTGGCTGCGCCATGTCTGGTTTGACCGCTGATGCCCGGTCGATGATTGAACACGCTCGTGTGCTGTCGGTCACCCACAACTTATACTACGACGAAGCGATCGGTGTCGAGCCGTTGACTCAGCTGGTGTGTGACTTGGCATTGCGGTTCGGCGAGGGTGCCTCGGGTGAAAAGCAGCTTATGCTGAGACCATTCGGGGTGGCGTTGTTGATTGCTGGCTACGACAAGGACAAGGGCCCTCAATTGTACCACGCGGAGCCGTCGGGGACTTTCTACCGGTACGACGCCAAGGCGATTGGTTCGGGTTCCGAAGGTGCTCAGACCGAATTGCAAAATGAATATCACAAGTCACTTACGCTAAAGGAAGCCGAACTTTTGACGCTCAAAACTTTGAAGCAGGTGATGGAAGAAAAGTTGGACTGCAAAAACGCTCAATTGGCCTCAGTGACTGCCGATGGTGGGTTCCAAATATACCCTGATGACAAGACTGACGCTATTATCAAGGAGTTGGCTGAGCAGGAAAACGATGAGATGGAAGAATAATGGTATAGATACGAATTCAATGAGAGGTAAACCACGTTTTTAGTAGATATTTACGACCTTCTACCGCATGTTACGCGTAGCAGCTCAATAACTGTTTAAAATCTCGATGTCGATTTGGGTTTGACGCGTCAACGTGCTACGGTAATTATCATAGGCGCTATCATAAGCGTATCAGGCTGGGATCACTTTTAGCAATGAAATAAGACACTCATTTCATTTACATCAAGGTAGCCAACCCCCGTTAGGTCTCCCCCAGATATCATTCTTCCATAACCTTCCGTCGCCGATTGGTCGCAGGGTCACAATTGCTGAGCCGCACTTTTCGCCACCCCTCTCCACCTTCGACCTCACTGCTATGGAAGACCCCGTCAACTTGAATGAGGACGACGTGTATCTCAAATACAAAAAGCTCCAACGGGAGTTGGATCTTTTACAGCTCCAGGAAGAGTACATCAAGGACGAACAGCGACACCTCAAGCGTGAGCTTGTGCGGGCGCAAGAGGAGGTGAAGCGCATCAAGCTGGTGCCGTTGGTCATTGGGCAATTCCTTGAGCCCATCGACGACAAGACAGGGATCGTTTCTAGTACCACAGGGTCGAACTACGTGGTGAGAATCCTCTCAACTTTGGACAGAGAGTTGCTCAAGCCATCGTCGCTGGTGGCCTTGCATCGCCACTCTAACGCGCTTGTCGACATTCTTCCTCCTGAAGCCGACTCGCTGATCTCTATCGTTGGCGATAACGAAAAGCCGGATGTTACCTACGCTGATGTGGGGGGTTTAGACCTGCAAAAGCAAGAGATCAGAGAAGCAGTGGAGTTACCGTTGACTCAAGGTGATTTATATAGCCAGATTGGTATCGACCCACCTCGTGGTGTTCTTCTTTATGGGCCTCCGGGTACCGGTAAGACGATGTTGGTGAAGGCAGTGGCGAACGGCACCACCGCTTCGTTTATCCGGATAAACGGGCTGGAGTTCGTGCAAAAGTATCTCGGTGAAGGTCCCCGGATGGTGAGAGACGTATTCAGACTTGCTCGTGAGCACCTGCCGTCCATCATTTTCATCGATGAAATTGATGCCATTGCCACTAAGCGTTTCGATGCTCAAACCGGGGCCGATCGTGAAGTGCAACGTATCTTGTTGGAATTGTTGAACCAAATGGATGGCTTCGAACAGGATCTGACGGTGAAGGTCATTATGGCCACCAACCGTGCCGACACTCTTGATCCGGCTCTTTTGCGTCCCGGTCGTTTGGACCGTAAGATCGAGTTCCCCTCATTGAAGGATCGTCGGGAACGTCGTCTTATTTTCACCACAATTGCCTCCAAGATGAGTCTTGCTCCTGAAGTTGATTTGGACTCGTTGATTGTGCGTAACGACCCCTTGTCCGGAGCGGTGATTGCCGCCATCATGCAAGAGGCTGGTTTGCGTGCTGTGAGAAAGAATCGGTATATGATTTTGCAACTGGACTTGGAAGAAGCCTACACTGCTCAAGTGAAGACTGGCACTGAGCACGACAAATTTGAGTTCTACAAGTAAACGAAATCAACGTGGATAGCCGCGAACTCTTCCCGCCTGAGGTCAACTCATGTGGGATCATATAAAACAGAATATAATCATGACGAATCTTTACGTAGATTAGATTGGCGCGGCTGTGCGACGAATTTCACATGCGAATCCAAATTAACAAAAATCTGTCGACTTTTCGAAAGTTGCTTGTGATAATCGACTCGCCATCGCCCAAGCTGACACTATTGGCATATTTTTCAAACTCATTATCACATTCACTTGTTTACATGTCAGCTTAGATCCACAGACCAGCTAGGAGTCCACTTGAGCCGCGTCGTGAGCGAAAATTATCCGTGAGATACCGATCAGCCCGTATCATCAAACTTGTGACTTGACGTAGGCGGGTGGCGGAGCCGATTCTTCCCGTTCGTAACGAGGGAGATATTCGTTCAGGGGAGCAGACACTTGCTGTTGATGCTGCCTGCAACGCCGTTGACGTGATGGGAACAGATATGCATCATTGTGGCGCCGACCCTTGCGTCGGACGATGACCACGACGATTGCCAACACCAAAGGTCCCAAAGGCACGATGAACAAACACGAGTAGGGATTGTTGAAGCTGCGCCGTGCAAGCAACTTGAAAGCTACTCTATGGTCTATCTAACAAAGGGATGTCATCTCCGTAGACAATTGGCAGTGTCATATTCACGCTTATCTCATCAAGTCCGATTATGAAAGTCCGATAATTTAGTCCCACGAGAGTAATGGGATGGGCTTGGTGGAAGCAGGAGTGCGGTCATGTGCATTCGGAGACAGGCTTCTTTTCTTGGCTAGTGGGTAACACGTTGTGTTTAGACACTCTGTCAACTACAACTAGATATCTACGGCATTTGGAAGGGCGTTCTGGACCTCATGATAACCACTAGCGTATCAGAAACTATCGGCGATGATTTGATTTTCAGAATCACGGTGTCTCGCTTATACTTAAAAACTTGGGTGTGGGCTCGAGACCAGACATGTGGCTGAATGGGATGTTCGCCTCAGGGTCAGATTACTATGGCGCAATCTATCCCGAGGAGCAATCTGATCGGACTACGTTTTGGCTAAACTGATCAGGCCATCATCTATCTCCCTGATGGCTTCGTCACCATGTTGTGCGTAGGTGAGAGTAACAATGGAGCTGAAAAGGATGTTCGAACGCATTCACTTGTAAGAGGCGGCAGGGGCAAGTTTGATTGTTTTTAGATATGAGGACTGATTTGTCCCCTGTATCTTTAGCGCCGATTGTACAATCTCGTTTTGTGTGGTTGTACAAGGCGTACGCTCGTGTCCGTCCAACGTGCACCCGAATCGGACAGGATATGGTGATATATTGCCAACACGCAATAGTGAAAATATAACCGCCTGATAGATATATATATAGTTAGATACCTCAATTACATTCCTATAAACAAACGGTCATGACTAGGGTGGCTTTAGTTACAGGAGCCTCGCTGATTATTGGGTCGGCTTTGGCTAGAGAGTTGTGCGCTCAAGGATTTGTGGTCTATGCCGGTGACCTCAATCTTAAAGCCATATCCTACCTCAGAAATTTCGGAATCATTCCAATTTTGCTTGATATCACCCACCAGGGCTCAGTGGAGTCAGCCCGAGAAATGATTGAATCAAACAATGGTCAGTTGGACGTTCTCGTCAACAATACCGATCTCGATTATCACGGCGCTGCCACAGACATGAGGGATAAAGACATCATCGCATGTTACAATGCTAACGTCTTTGGCCCAATGAGAGTGGTTCGGGAATTTGCTCCCTTATTGATAAAGGCAGAAGGAACCATCACATTCACCGGGTCAGTGGCGGGGATATTTCCGTTACCGTTTTCATCCACGTATAATTCGCTGAAAGCTGCCATTCATCAATATGCTGCAACGTTGCGGATGGAAATGAAGCCATTCAACGTCAAGGTTCTCAATTTTGTTACGGGATCAAGGAAGTCAGATCACCATGATCAATTTGCAATTCGTCGCAATTCCATTTACAATCGCCCCGATTTGAATGAAGCTTACAATCATCGCGAGGTGTTTTTGAAAAGTCGTATTGACCCTGACGAGTATGCTGCACGAGTTGTACGCGATATCCTTGTTGCTGGCGTTGATAGTTCCTTCGACAACTATCTTGGGGTGAAAACTCCCCGAGTGATCACGTTGCAACACTGGTGTCCTCGGTGGATTGTGGAAAAGATCTTAGTGTCTCAGTTCAAGTTGGGAAAGGCATACCGCCGGATACGTAGTGATTCCCAGCTGACCTGTGAATTTCGGTTTAACGATACTGCATGAATGAATAAATGCTCAAGTAGCTGATTTTGAAAAATTGTGCAATAATCACAAATGTCTCACTCAAGCAAGATGTAATGAAATCTGTACAGCTATGAGACCTACCATAATGCCAGGCGGCTGAGACAACTCGGATCCCTGGCTACTTGCTGGTCTTGGCGAGAGGGGGCGCCGTACGAAAGCGCAAGCACATGAGTTATGAGGCTGTGACATTCAAAAAGTAATGTATCACTAGTGTTTCGGAGGTCCTATTTTCTAGTCTGCGTTCGTAATAAATAGATTAAACTCGGGTTTGCACCCCAACTCTGTAATCCCGGGTAACTCTAGATCTCTTTCCCTCACCTAAATGTCAGTTTCCCATATCATGCCCCTCGCGCCGATTTGGGTTGCCGCGGTGCATGACTTTGACGGGAATCACCGAAAAAATCAGAAATTTGGTTCTTATCGCCCAGGCTGCACAACCAGCGTGCCCCTGTGATTGGTGTTAGCAAGGAAACAGGATCAACGGAAGCCGCCCACACTGCGACTCAATCCGATATAGGTCGTGACTCACTATACGATATGGTGCGTGTTAGTTGTGTGATTTATATCAGCAGGCATCATGTAATTGATATCAGCAGGCATCATGTAATTGCGAAGCGGTAATTCGTCTTGATTACTAGCAAAGAGGGTTTTTGTGAACTCCGAAGAATGGATCTCCGACCGACCCACATAACCCCTTTACGTCATTCACTAGATATCAGCTAATGTGCCATTCAAAAAGATCTACTCTATCGTCCGTTCATTTGAACCTAATCGGACACGTTTACGAAAGCAGCCATGCACAGATTGTGTGCGATTCTATAGTAAGCCCTCGCGGAAAACTTGAGATCTCGACACAAAGAGCGGCTCCTCTAAACTATCCACTACGAAGACGGAACGTCTTGAGCCCATCACGAGGCGGACCTCCTCGTACACCCTTATGTGGAACGATCATCAGAAAAAGAAATAACGGCCGGGTTCAAGCGAAAAGCGGAGCTTAATTTCTCAATTAGAAGCCCTAGCCCGTGACGCGTAATGACCTAGACAAAAATGCTGGGAGCGAAGGGCGGTGCGATGAGCTAGCCTCGGATTCGCCCAAATCTTAAAAGCGATGCAGTCCGAATGAAATACCCCAGAAATACCCGGAGAAGCGGCTAAAGCTTGCAGCTAAATGGAATTCCTACTACGTGTCTCAACTGATAGTATATCGCACCAAATAGAGAATCGACCCGTCCTTACTTGCCGATAGCATTGTCTTGAATTTTGTAGCTCACTATACTCCCCTCCTTACACGTGACACCGCTTTGCCAGGTTCATTTAAGAGTGTGGGGTAGTCCCCTCAACGGTAGCCTCCGACTACAGCAATGATGCGGCAAAACATGCTTGGGTGCATTACCGGGTGCAAGGAAGCAAAAGATTGAGGCTACCGTTAACCAACACTAAGACTACTTCTCCAACATCTGAAACACTGTTGTGACCACAACGTGATAGGCGCAAGGCGATTAGTTGTGTAAAAACTTTTAGTTGAGTAGCGAATACGGCGGGTATCCTGCAGACAGTATAGCTTGGAAATGCGAGATTCCCCAGTTAGTCACAAACTCGATACACCCAAGGGGGCGTGTTAATCGATGGCATCGCGTATGATAGTCACGCAGGGCTGCCAAATCAGCTAACTTCCCCTATCGATTTTGCCAGCCCCTTTGCGCTTCCATCTCAGGATCGCTCCGGACCGAGGTCGCTCCTTGCTTTTCCTCCGTGTATTCATGTACCTTTGGATCATATATTGACCTGCATATAAATTTAAAGAAGATTTTCGGGGTTGGCCGTCTGGGCGTCTGCATTTCGCCAAATGTGGAGAAAGATCACCAAGCAAATAAAAGCATGAGAAATGCCACTCCATTCCTCCATATTCCACACAACCATCCTATCCACACAACATGAAGGTAGTGGAAGTGGTCAAGCACCAAGCTATGCGGTTCGTCAAGAAGTGCACCACCCGGGAAGGGATCTTTGGTGACTATGACTACAAATACTTGTTCGTGCCAGAGGTTCCATTCTTCTCCAAAGAACACAAGACGCAACCGTTCTTCGGAGTTGACGCCGATATGCCCATCTTCCTTGGGTTCATTTTAGGGTTCCAACACGCCCTTTCGATGTTGGCAGGGGTGGTGACTCCCCCCATTCTTATTGCCGGTGTCGCCAACTTGCTGCCGCAAATCACACAGTACCTTGTCCTGGCATCGCTTATCATCTCGGGTTTGTTGTCGATGGTGCAAATTACCAGAGTTAGGTTGTTCAAAGGTTACTATATGGGTACCGGTCTTTTGACTATGGTGGGGACTTCTTTTGCCTCCATCGCTGTTGTCACTAAGGCGTTCCCCATGATGTACGAGCTGGGAGACTGTCCCATTGCTGCCGACGGCACCCAGTTGCCCTGTCCTGATGGGTACGGTAAGATATTAGCCCTGGCTGTCATCTGCTCCCTTCTTGAAATTGCTCTCTCGTTCACTCCCGCTCGGATTCTTCAACTGGTGTTCCCCAACATTGTCACTGGTCCCGTGGTGTTGCTTATCGGTACTCACTTGATTGAAACAGGTATGACCGACTGGCTTGGTGGGTCAGCGTGTCACGGTACTGACACTGTTTGTCACATCGGGGGTCACGACAAGCCCTGGGGTCTGGCTCAATACATCGGGCTTGGTTTCCTTGTGTACGTCACCATCTTGTTGTCTGAACGTTTTGGTTCCCCGATCATGAAGTCGTGTGCAGTTATTATCGGTTTGTTGATTGGATGTATCGTCGCCGCCGCTGCGGACTACTTCGATGGTCTGTCGATTGGTCTTGCTCCTGCTGCCACTTTCGTCTGGGTACACACATTCAAACTCGAGCTTTACGGGCCTGCCATTTTGCCATTCCTCGCAGTGAGACTTGTGCTCATGATGGAAGCCATTGGTGACATCACCGCCACTTCTGATGTGCTGAGGCAGCCCACTGAAGGGTTGTTGTACGAGACCAGAATTCAAGGTGGGCTTCTTGCCGATGGTATTAATGGTATCATCTCGGGTCTCGGTACGGTTACCCCCACCTCGACTTTCGCTCAAAACAACGGTGTCATCTCCGTTACGAAGTGTGCCAATTTGACTGTTGGTTACTGGTGTGCTGGGTTCATGTTGATCATGGGCGTTTTCTCCAAGTTCGCCGCCGCCATTGTCACCATCCCCAAGCCAGTCTTGGGGGGTATGACCTCGTTCTTGTTCTGCTCAGTGGCCATCGCTGGTGTCAAGATTATTTCTACTACTCCCTTCACTAGACGTGACCGTTTCCTTCTTACTGCTTCGGTCCTTCCTGGTATGGGTGCCATCTTGTTGCCCAACTGGTTCGAACATGTGTTCACTTACAAGGGTTCCAACAACGCCCTTAAAGGTTTCTTCAATGCCATTGTGCTTGTGATGCAAACTGGGTTTGCCATCACTGGGTTCATTGGTGTTATTCTTAACCAATTCTTGCCTCAAGTTGGCGACGAAGCTGAAGAAATCGAGGAAGTTGTCCTTGAAACGGTGGGCTCGGCTGGTCAAGATGGTCGCAACCTTTACGCTTCTAAGGAAAACGACAAATTGCAAACCTTCAACCCCAATCACACCCTGGTGGAATACTTGGGCACCCAATCATCGAATGAGCATGAACGGTAATAATGAAGTAATGAAACCGCTAAACGAGTTCCGGATATAATCAATGACATAAACTACACTTTTAATTATCATATGACTAATTGCAAGATTAAATAAAACTGTTGCCTCAGCAATATGCTCTATCTGATTCGATATTCCTAAATTCGTCCCATAATTCTCGTCCTAATCCTCTACCCTGAAACTCAACTAACCAATTCCTAACTAAAACGTTCTCAAAGGATCACGGTCGGTTTGTGACACGATAATTTCGGCTTCTTTACCAAGCTCTTTTTCCAATTGCTTCTTGAATTCAGCAAGGAAAGCTCTTTCGGTGTTGCTATGGTTGCAGACAAGAACCGCCGATCCGTTTTCGGTAAGATACAAGGCTTCATGATGACTCAATTCGCCGGTGTAGTATAAATCCGCTTTGACTTTACTAAGCACACTCCCTCCAGAGCCAGCGCATAAAGCCACGGAGGAGATTTCTTGATACTGATCTTGATTGCGAGCAAACCCAACCTGAACGTGATCAAGCTTGAGACCCTTCTTCACATTATTGATGATGTCGCCAAGCTTGAGAGGCTTAGCGAACTCAACGATGCGACCCATGCCGCAATCGGCGGTGGCTTCGGTAGCTGACGAAGCTTCAATAGGCCGTCTCAGCTTGATCTCACCCCCAAGGGTTTCGACAAGAAAGTCATTCACTCCACCCACCTGGGAGTCCACAGCGGTGTGTGGGCAATACACGGCAATGTTATGGCTAATGAGCTTGAGTAAACTGCGTTGCTGCGGGTCATTTTGGGTAATCAGTTTCAAGCCCTTGAAGATGAAAGGGTGGTAGGCCATGATGAAATTGCAGTTTTGATCAATTGCTTCTTGAGCAACATTCTGGGTAAGGTCAATGGTCAATAACACCCTGACAGGAGCCAGCACGTCGGACACCGTGTCAACAAGGAGACCAGTATTATCCCAGGACAGGTCAGCCAAAGCCTTCGGGTAAAGCTTTTGGACTAAAAGGAGGTTAGCAATTCATCCATTAACCAACAAGAATTGGATTCAAACATACTTGCTTGCACAACTCGATTAATGTTCCGAGACATGGTGACAGTAATTCGTGGGGAAATGCGTGCGATGAGGGGAGTGGAGATATCCCCTAGCAAACAAACTTAGACAACCCCTGCATAGCAAATTTGACCTGTTTGCAATGTGAATATATCGACGGAGCGAAATTGAGTATACTGATACTGGTTTGAAATTTACTTTATTAGGTATGGGTGCGACGTGCAACCACCATAACTACTCTATATAAAAGATCAACAAATGTTCGAAAAGCCAGCTTTTCAATCATTATCAATATAATGACGGTTCAAACTATCAATCCACAGAGCCCATACTTCCCAGGCCAAAACCCCGCCATGGAGATGTTTGTCCCAAAGCCATAAAGAGTACATCAACTTAAGATTGGGCTGAATGATAATATTGAATCTCTGCACTCTCACATAAAGATACGCCACTGCCAACAGCAAGTTGAACTTCACCATGAGCAGGGCTATCACCAACAGTGCCAGACGCAGAACTCCAATCCGACAGTGTACCAAAGTGCGGGGACACGGTCGCGGACGAGGACGTACTTCCGAGCCAAATCCACCTTTATCAAGGCCTAGTTTGGCTTTAACGGCGCTGGGACACCGGAACAAGAATGGTAGAAGCAGGTCGCGTCCATCATCATTGAAGTTGTAAAGGAAGATCACCGATTTAACCAGAGGTGGCGAATTCGGTAATCTGGTGCAATCAACTTCCAATATCCTGATATCCTCATAACGCCATAGCTCAGTATACTGGCCAGAGTCGATCGATGACAGGCACCAGCGAGGACAATCGCCCAAGGATATGATACGTTCAATATTGAGTGCTCCAACGACAGTATACGACGACGCATGGAGCCATGAACCAAGGTATAGTTCATTATCTAATATCGTAGCGGGGAAATTGATGTCAGCTCCTGCTTGAAACCAGTCGTTAGGAGTTGTCATTGAAAAAGCTTCGGAAGGCTTAGCCAAAGAAGTTTGTGATGGAGTTGGAGGCTGTGCAGATTGCACTCCTTTAGCAAGTCCTCTTTCCCGTACTGGATGATTCATGGTTTGAACTTGGGGAAGCTCCCGTGGTAAAGTTGACGGCGCTACTTCAAAGTTTCGTGAAATATCTGGTAGACGTTCCTTGAGCGTAAACAGTTTACTCTTCGAAATTTGATCCAAGTATTTCTCAATGCCTTTCAAAAATGCATAATCAGTCTTGAATAAGTAAAGACGAACACGTCGACGAGTCACAAGTTCAGTAATCGCATTTTCAATCAGCGTCCTCCACATTACTTTCGCCATTGCTACCATGAAAAGCAGCACACCTGTGAAACCATCAAATGAAAAAAGATAAATGGGGGCACCACTATGTAATAATTCGTGCATGATCCGTATGGCGTTAACGAAGGATGGTGCTTGTGCATAGGAATAACTTCCCAGGGGAAATTCCAAGTAATAGTGGGTATTCCGCATTTGTCGATGCCAATCATGAGCCACCATCAAGAGAGTCTCGTACAGCGGGGGCTTTGTCACCAGATCATGACATTCAATGATCAATTTGAAGTTCAGCTTGCAGATGGTGTTAAATTCTTCGGCAGTACCAACAACTAAGTGGTCAAATAAACGAACGGTACCATGGACTGCAAATAAAAGCGCTTGCTCATAAGCTAGGAGTGGACAGAATCGATGCGGACGTGCTGGATTAGGTGGCGACTTAGTTAAAAGGCCAGTCTGTGACCATTTAGAGTCTACTAAAGACTCTCGTAAGAATTTGGGGACAGCCAACCAACTCGACAGATTTAATACACAAATGAAAATCGTACCACAACAAAGAGGCTTCGCAAATTGAGCACACCGATGCAAGTAGCTTATATCCAGCCCGTACAACAATAGCAGCAGTGCTTGGGCCATAAGCGAGAGTTGACTGCCGAAGTTGCGGTTCAGAACCTGAGTCAAACTTGATTGTGGTGGGGCTGTCAATAGATCTTCAATAGGAACAGAGTTAATGAGTCTCCAAGTCCCTTGAAGGTCAGGATTCACGGAGCATTCAACGGTGATGAGGTTGCATGTAAGTGGCGGTAACACTCGACAATTGGAGTCGCTTGCGAAAAACTGGCGCTGATGAGCCAGGTAAAGATGATGGAGCCACGGGAAGAAGGTAGCTTCCACACGAAATGGATTATCATCGTCCCGTTTCTGATCGTAGTACCATTGAAGTAGCCGAACAAGATCTTCCGTCAGCTTGAGCACGATGACACGATCCTCTGACAAAATAGACCCGCTTGGTGTCACCGAGATTGGGGGAGCAAGGAAGTCAGTCAGGGATTTTGGGCTCCTGAGGGCAGTCGAAGGCTGGCTTGGTGAGTCCACCATCGACAGTGGTGGCCCAATCAGACATGTACTCATGGCGTCTAGAATGAGGGGAACGGTGCAATATAAGCCCCGACCAAATTCTCAATTGGGAGCACGAGCACGCCAGATGCGTCAGGGGAAGACTTGGTTTACATTCTGCACTGACACGATACCGTGTCCAGACGACTTTGCGGGGTAGAAGGGAGACAATCGAAAGACGCGAAAGAGAAAATCTACATCTATAACTGCACGAACGTCGATAATCATCGTAGTACTGTTCATTAAAATTACGAACAAAGCGTGTGCCCTCGGGTTGGAGAACTGGGGTACTTGTTTTCTGATTAAGCAGGGGTACAGTGGTACATGCACGACTTCTCCTAATGGCTTCCAAGGGCTCGATATACTCAATCGCGTCGGCTGTGTCGATTGTGTGCACAGCAACTACAATACGCGAATACTTGAAGTTATTCGGTTTGCAATTTGTACCCCATAAATGTACGTTTTCCTCGAGTTTCGATCTTGATGAAAACGAATCTAGTTTACGGATATTTGCACAGACGCCGTCAATTAAACTTCATAAGGCGCTTGAGTACGGCACCGCCACAACAAGATGATGGAGGAATATCGGACAAATATCGGACTCAATGACGTAACTAAGATCAACGAGACACAAATGGCGTATTGTCCCTCTTTTCTGAATGCAAGGGTCCTGAGGGTGATTAAAGCTGAATATTCGTAGTTATGTGAAACGTATATATTAAAATCTACACTGGTTAGCTTTGTGGCTTTAATTTTCGAGGGAACAGGCAGGTATCATATAGCAACATTATCGTTACCAATCGGGGAAACAAAATTGGCGGAACGAGCAACCTTATATGACTTGTATTTTCACATCGAGTCACTGACTTGAAGTCAATCCAACCAACTCATTTGGATCCTCTGGATACTGAAACGTTGAAATACACATTGACGTTCATTCAACTCTGGGACGGCAAATAACAAGAAAATCGTCACCTACCAAGCTAAAATGCTATAAAAGAACTATACGACTACTGAATTAGCCATGTAAATTTTGGGATTACGTATTTCATAGACTTTGCCCTGAAACGAGAACCACGTAGGTTGCGCTAGTGGAAGCTTCCCCCAATGTTTGCGCTCACTAGTGAGCACTAAAATTTTGAGCCCTGATTAATGATAACCCTCATCTTCCCTCTATCACAACGCGACGCGAATACCTCATCGCTATGGACCTCCACCGACGTGCCGAAGAGGACTTGGAAAACTATCTTGCCGAGCAGCAGCGTGATGAGTTGGCACAACAGAAAGAACAGGACGAGGCGCTTCTGAAACGCCCTCGGCTCGACGACGAGCTCCGCTTCATGGCCCATCATCTTGAGCGGCTGACGGAGCTGGCCACCGCCAAGGAAGCCGATAAAGAGGTTGGTGTGGTTGACCCTGCCATCCTGGGAGTTCAGTTGGACGCCAACACTGCTCAAGCTGGCACGGTGGCGTCAGTTGTTGCGCCTTCCGCTGATGCGCTGGTTGCGGCGCCAACGCAATGGCACGGCATTGAAGTACCAGCTAACCTGGAGTTATTCAATACAAACGAAGCCGTTGCTGCGTATAAGGAGCTCAGTTCGCAACTACCACCCCTTGCAGCTTTATCACAGGCTCATTTGGCTGCCCTTCCTCTTCCAATCGTCGCTGCTGACTACTTGCCACCTCGGATTCAATTACTTATCAACACCTTACCCACTCTTGATAATTTGGCCACCCAGTTACTTCGAATTGTTGCTGTGGGGCCTTACCAGAAAATCATCGATCTCGCTCTGAGTCCTGATACTCCAGGTGGGGCTACTTTTCGAGACTTGGCACTGTTATTTGAGTTCACCAAACGATTATACCTGGAAGACGATCCGTTCTTGACTGTGGAACATTTAGCTCCTGGGATGTGGAAGGAAGGGGAGAAAACTCCTCTGATGTTTCGTAATCGAGAACAACTGATCGAGCTGACGTTGCGTAAAGTAAACCTAGCCACATTCCTTATGGCCACTTTGGGTACGTTGGAAGTGGGTTTCTTCTACTTGAACGAACTGTTCCTCGATGTGTTTTGTCCCAACAACAATTTGGACCCGTCCAATGCGCTCAGTAATATGGGCAACCTGCTGACATTGCAGCTGGGGGTTAACACCGCAATCGGTGATAGAGTCGGTAAATTGCTTAAGCCGACGGCAAATTTATACTTGGATCTCAAAACCCAAGCATACATTTCGGCAATTGAAGCTGGCGAACGACTGCTGGAAGAAATTCTCAAGGATATCTTACCTGACGACATGAAAGAAATTTTGATCGGACGTCGGGGTGTCAAAAACTTGAATCCTACTGAAATCGATTTTATTGAAAGGTGTTCGCAACGGAAGCAGGTTCTTTTGGGCTGGCCTGAAGGCGAGGATTTGAGTCATGAGTATGAGTGGTTTACGTTCTTGCGTGACTTGTTTGATTACGTACTGAAGAACATGGGGTTCATCATCTGGGGTAAGCGCGGGCGCCAACTGAGAGGATACCTGTATACTCCCACTGTGCTGCTGGATTCAAACGCAGTGCACGTGGCGATGCCAGCTCATTTGCAACAAGCACCGTATACGGCTCTGCCTGGACCGCAGGCTCCTGACCGTGACATTGATCGAGTGGAACTCAACAAGATTACACATGAATTGCTTCCTCTGGAAATTCAAGAACAACAAATCCATTTACGACTCAATCTGCTGGGACCAATCCGCAATAGTCAAAGACGACCATGGACCAGAGAGGAAGAAAAAGCATTACGACATGCTCTTGAACTCAAGGGTCCGGCGTGGGCAACGATTCTCGAGTTGTTTGGCGCTGGTGGTAAGATTTCGGAGGCACTCAAAAATAGAACTCAAGTGCAATTGAAAGATAAGGCCCGTAATTGGAAGATCTTTTTCCTCAGGCTGGGACTTCCTGTTCCTGGTTATCTTCAAAATGTGACGGGTGAGTGGGACCGCGACGCAGCAAGATCCAAACCTGCTCGCCGGAAGCAACTGAAAAAGACTGCTGCCGCTCCCGTTCCAAAGCCATGAGCGGGATACTTGCAGACATCATATTTACAAGTGTCCTGACATTTTGGAGCATCATTGCATACGACGCCATTTCATATCACTTAGTGCTGACTTTGCCGGCGAATACCAATGTACCCTGACAGATCCGTTTCCATCGTATATCGTCGTCGAATCGTGAAAGTTTTATAAAGTATCGTAGAATTATAAAGTATCGTAGAATTATAAAGTGTATTATTAACAAATAGATATATGGTTGGATGTATCAATTGACTGTGACATGAAACGCCTAGGAATGAATCTGTCAAGGTATGCAATTCTTACACATACGGCAATCAAATCGAGTATTGAGACGTATTTATAAGAGTTTCCATGATCACCACGACCATTGCTACGAAATCAGTTCGTCTTTATCGTTGCCGCACTCTCGCGCGCTATCGCCTCCAACTCACACTTCCGTTATGGATACGTTCAAAAGCATTGCCGGGACACCCGACAGTGATGATGCCGATGTTCAGAGGCTCATTGAGTTCTATGATAACGACATAAACAATGCGTTGGCTCACTACTTTGAACAGGGGTTCGAAGGAATCAGTCTGGGGGCACAAATGCATGACACGCTGGGGCTCCATCACCGTCCGGCACCCGAGCCCCCGACCCACATCCCTTCCAGAGATTTCAGACAAGAGGCAGTTAACTTGCACCAGCAGATGTTCCAGGATGGGCTAATCCGTCTTCCTAAGGCTCCTTCCGTGAGTAATAATTGGCAGCTCGATCTCGGCATCCACCGCCTGAAACGAGACCTGGAAAAGTATGATCCCGTCAAAAATAGCACCAGCCCCTGGTGGGTTTTGCTTCTCATTATACCCCGGCTGTTAATGCTGCTCGTGATGTGGATATGGCAACTTGTCGCTCCCAAAAACCCACCAAACCGTTTGCCTAAGCTGTTTGACTTCGAAGGATATATTGAGTCGTACGATCCCGAACTACCAGAGGAATTGGAAATAGTTACCTCCGACTTTGACGCCATTTACAAACAATGTCAGCTGCGCTACCAATGGCTCATTATCGTACTCGTTAATGACGAAACCGCCGAATTTGGTCAAAAGTTAGTGGCTCTGGAGTGGTTCAAAGATTATTACGGCACACAAGGCACGTACGCCCCGGCTAAAGTGTATTTTAGTAATGTTTCGTGTCAACCAGAAGCCCATGCTGTGGGTACTGCGTATGGCTGTCGTCGACTTCCATTCATCGCCGCTGCTGCCAATGTGCTGGCCTCACCAGCGGTCATGCCCTCGATGCTGGTTGTCTACAAGCTGAATATTAATCAGGCTTTGTTGGGTGACGAAGCGCATTCAACAATAGGTCGAATTGGACGCAATCTTAGTAAAATTGGAGACACATACAACGCACAACTTGTGAGTCTGCGATACGATTTACAAGAGATTGAATATGCAAGAGTGTTGAAGGAGCAGCAAGATCAAGCTTACGCCGATTCATTGGCTCAAGATCGTGAAAAGAAGGCAGCTAAGCAGGCTGCGGCTGAACAAGCTCAAAAGGCCGAGAAGCTCAAACGTCAACGCCGCCAATTTATGAAAGGTTTGACGCTGTGGCGAGAACTGGTGGAAGGGAAGGTATCTATGGCTATCAGACTTCCTCTGGGCCAGAGACAGATAGTGAAGTTAGCTCCCGATGTCACAGTGCAAGAGTTATATTTGTACATTGAATCGTTGTTATGGGATCTTCGTGAAGCTGAGGAGGCCGAGGAAGAACACAGCGATGTTGACCCGCTTTCATTTTCCGAATATTTCGAGGAGTTTCCATTCACGTTCGAAGTTGTACAGCCATTTCCGAAACAAGTGGTGGCCATCCTGTCAAAGGCAATTAAAGATGAGCCTGTGCTCAAGAGTGGCGCTAACTTGTTAGTAGAATATCTTGCATTGAGTGATGATGAAAACGACACGAATGAATAAACATAGTCTCTGGAGTCTAGATTGTTGAACATAAAGTTAAGCATGTAATGAATAAAGCATTGCTCGCAACGGACAACAACCGAATTTGTGGAGGATCGCTTGCGCCGATGAAGGCTAAAGCGGGGCGTACGTAAGGGTGCCGAGAATTTTGTCGCACCCGGTAAATGACAAGAATGATGCCGATGGTGCAGGTTAATTTGCTTTAAAATTACGGATGGAGCGTAATGACGCTGGAAGACAACGAGATGGCTAGTTTTTCTATTTTGACAGTGCACGATAGATGCACTCCTACAACCTTAATGTTAGCTAACTCCGGAGGACACCTCATTTGGCCACATTGGGAAACCTCCGAAATGGGACAATCTTAGGACTAAGGTTGCATTAAAATTCGAGAATAACTAGGCGCGCCCCTAAACTCACAAATTGGTGCTATGTCATTGATGGGCTGGAAAAAATTCTGTTGATAGATATGTTAAGGACATAAGGTTGTTTACATTGCAGCTTTTTGACAATGTGGACAGCTTGTAGAGATATGTGGACTTCAACGTATGCCGACCCATCCTGCATTTGCCGAAGGGGTGAGGGCCGGTTCTCACAGCTTAGACACAGACAATGTCAAATTTGCTCTGTAACAATTGAGGAGGACACAGTATGGAGGAAAACGTTCTCAAGAAATCGGGATTGATTACTTTTCCTTGTTGCCAGCAATCGGTCTAGACCCAGGCTAGATATAGCATCGAATATTTGTGTGAGGGGTGGCAATACGCCCGACATACCTGAAATCCCTGCTTATTGAAATGCATGAATACATTTATCATGTAGGGGATATATACTATGTGCCCTGCATGAACTGGAACCGCAGATTCGCTTGAACAACGGTCGCCAGTTGACGGTAAATACCAATTTTATACGACTCGAGTGAATCAGTAAATTATTTAAGAGAAGATTTTATTTGAGTCGCCTTTACCTTGGATTTGTTACCCCTTTCCATTTTTTTTTTGGCTCGTGCAGATTTGGTGCAATATAGTTGACATGAGTGGCACACATGACAGCTCATAAAGGAAAGTAGCCGATGTTCTTAACCATAAGGCCGGGGGCCGAGAAATAATTATTACCTTGGGCATTAGTATAAATACAACTCGCCAAAACCCTCTCTCCTGTTCTTTGCGCCGCTTGTTGAAAAGACGGTTGCCCTTTGGTTTTTGTATAATGACAATTGATCCTGTCTTTTTAGTGTTTTAGATATTTCCATATTTTTATAGTATAGTCAATCGACATTACAATGGTGCGCCTGTAGAGGTCTCAGACAATTCTGACAGTTTGTTGTGACAATTTGTCGGCATAGACTTGGATGGATCACTCAAGATGGCTTCGTTTGATTACATAAATATTGAGACGTCGCCCTGATCTGAGTTAATCTGCCGTGCTCAAAATCGGTAATCCGCTTATGTCACCGAAAACTTGTGGCGAATTTAAGGAAATAAGAGTCGTGGTGGCTCAGCGACATTCAATGGAGAGTTTGATTTTGATCATATGATCTATTTTCTTTGAGCCAAGATGATTTACAAGATTGTACAACGCCATCCTCTATAAGCATCTAAACAAGCTGATTTCTGGAGTTCTTGAACTGAGCGAGACTGTTTAGTAAGAGATAAAGAGTAATAAAAAAGCATGATGTGTGTGGAGGATATCAAGTGGAGCGGTTGAACTCCAGTTTTGGGGCAGTCGAATGCAGGAAACAATCAGCAATCAACTTTAATCAGGTCAGGTGACTTAAATTTTTGGCTATTGATGACGCCAAGTGTAGCACACATTTGGTACTCATCGACCGTGCTTTAGTTGAGACTTCAGTTGATATGAATTAAAGCCATCAATGAGTTGCTACTCCTTATTGCACCTCGCATAAAAGTTTTACCAGCGCTTCTCGGCTATTCGCATTCGGCTAGCTCTCAGTTTACGGCTATAAGGGGGTGGCATCTAGCCCTGCTAATTACACTACCTACATCACAACGTTGACCCAACCGCCTCGATGTTGAGTGGGGCCAGCCGCCTTAATTAGTAGCCCGCATGACGATTGCGGTTAAGGAGCCCTGCTGGTTGCGAACACCAGCAACGATCTTAGTTACCAACTCACCCCATATATACTCGGCAATACAAATCGAAATGCCTCCGACGAGGGTTATCAACGTCCTCACCCAATTGCCCTTGAAGATCGAGGAGAACCCGGGCAGCACCCCTCCCTACAAGCTTCGCCGCACCCGGGGGACGTCGGCGCTCTTTTCGCTGGTCCAATACCTTGCTGAAAACCCCGATTATGAACAACAAGTGGTAGCGTGGACAGGCGAGGCTCCTCGGCTTCTGCTGGAGGAACGACGTTACATCGAACTGCAACTTCCCGAGAGGATTCATCCCGTGTGGCTTGACGACCTGGAAGCCGGCGAAGATGACACGCAATTGGTGAAATGGCGGCGCTACCCTGAATGGGCACTTTGGCCAGTATTTCACTACATTCAAAATCAGCCTTCAGATGGTAAGGCTGAGAACGAATGGTGGCATGATTATGTGAAGTTCAATGAGGCGTACTTTCACAAGATCAAGCTGATCTACAAGCCCGGTGACATCATTTGGATTCACGACTACTATCTTCTCTTGTTGCCCCAGTTATGTCGTACTGAATGGCCCGACGCCACCATTGGGTTCTTTATGCATGCCCCATGGCCATCGCTGGAATATTTCCGCTGCATTCCCAAAAGAAGCGCTCTCTTAGAGGGGGTACTTGGTGTCAACCAAATTGGCTTCCAGCTGCCCCTGTTTGCCAATCACTTTTTACTGTGTTGTCAACGCATTGATGGATGCCAACTTCCTCGGAAGAATGTCGTGTCGAGTTATGGCAACATCACCCTGACGATTACTCTCCCCATTCTGATTGATGCCAAACAAACAGAGGCGGAGGCCTTCACCAGCGCTGTTGATGAAAAGGTGGCTGCTTTGAAAGAGGTTTATGGGAATTGCAAGATCATTGTTGGTCGCGACCGATTAGATAGTGTCAGAGGCGTTGTGCAAAAACTCGAAGCGTTTGAAATGTTTCTTCAAATGTACAAAGAGTGGAGAGGTAAGGTGGTGCTTATGCAAGTCCTGTCGCTTGGTTACTCCCATGGAGACAAAGTTGAAGACAAAGTTACCGAGTTGGTCACGCGTATCAACGCAAAGTATGGCCTGATTCACTTCACTCCAGTCTTGCACTACCAGATGTACGTCGTCAAGGAAGAGTACTTGGCACTTTTACGTTGTGCCGATGTGTGTTTGATCACCAGTGTCCGTGATGGCATGAATACCACACTGCTTGAGTATGTGGTATGCCAAAAGGATACCTGTCTGCCGTTGATTCTTCTGGAATTCACCGGTACTCTGACGGTTCTCAAAGATGCTATTCTTGTAAACCCTTGGGATTCTGTAGGAATTGCCAAGCAGCTTAACGAGTGCTTGAAGATGCCAATGGCGCAAAAGCAAAACCTTGAATCCAGACTTTACGCGGAAGTGAAAAGTAACACGGTTCAAAAATGGACCACCAGCTTCCTCTCCAAACTCATTGCTGCAAAAAACCATGAAAATGGTATAGAGTCGCGGGCAACTCCTCCGCTTGACCGTCCCTTGCTTCACAATAATTACGTCAAAGCTGAAAGACGTCTTTTCTTGTTTGATTATGATGGTACTTTGACTCCTATTGTTCAGGACCCCAACGCGGCTATCCCATCGCTGAAATTGAACGAGTTGCTCAGAGTTTTAGCGAGAGATCCCAAGAATGAAATCTGGATCATTCTGGGACGTGACCAGGCGTTTTTGGACAAGTGGATGGGCGATAAAAATGTTGGTCTTCTGGCCGAGCACGGTTGTTTCATGAAAGATGTCGATCTGGAGCACTGGGAAAACTTAGCCGCCAAATTTGACATGCTGTGGCAAGCTGAAGTTGATAAGGTTTTTATAGAAGCTACTGAAGCATGTCCTGGTTGTCACGTTGAGCGGAAGAAGGTGGCTTTGACTTGGCATTACCGCCGAGCGGAAGATTTCCTTGCTGCTGAACGTCAAGCGAAGAAGACTCACGCTTTATTAGAATCCACTGTTGCCAAAAAATACCCCGTGGAGGTGATGGAAGGGAAAGCCAATATTGAGGTTCGTCCCAAATTTTTGAATAAGGGTGAAATTGTCAAGCGCTTGGTACTTCTGCCTTGGGGCCAACCTCAGGATCTCCAACGGCCGTTGGAGTATAACCCCAAAGTCATGCCAGACTTTGTCCTTTGTTTAGGTGATGACCAGACTGATGAAGACATGTTCCGCTCACTTATTCATATCTCGCAAGAAGCCAACAATCGCGGACTTCCCCAACGTGATGAAAAAGCCCAGCCACTAACTCTGGCATATGGCTACTTCCCCGTGGTGGTGGGGCCGGCTCTGAAGCAGACGGTAGCTCCTTACCACTTGCACGATCCCCATCAAGTGTTGGAAACATTGGGGTTATTGGCAGGCCAAGTGCTGGTTTATGAACTGCCTGGAACGGCAGTCGTTGAAGAGGAACAAGACTAAAGCTTTAGCATTAGAAAAAAAATAGAAGTCCCTATTATTTCACTTAGGATATGGTGCAACCTTGTGAGTGCGGCACGAGTGCGTGAGATAAGAAATCGATCGCACCATCACCCATTGTTACCGTATACGTTCTGACCTTATCGTCTAGATTAAAGGCGTAATGTTTCCACGAATACGGCTTCCATTTCTGATATGGAAACGGACCTTCCTGTTAAACAGTTTGCAAACAAAAAACCCTCCAGCGCTGCTCCGATGCACCATCTTTAATAGTCAAGGGGAGCTTATTTTGCATAACAAAGACATCGAAAGAGTGCCATTCATGAAGAGACATAATTTGGCAGTGAGGGACTTCCGCAAAATATCACGTCCAACAATTGTTCCCGCGGTGGTCACCAGGCCATCTTGCATTCTCGTTAATATCCTCAACCTTCGAGCGTTGATCAAACATGACGTGGTTGTAGTGTTTGATGCCCCCCAATCAGGTATGATGGGGCCAAATAACCAACTGTTCAGTCAACTGGAGTTCTATCGAGAGCTTCAGACTCGACTCAAGGATTCTAGTGATAAAGAGACACCGTATGAATTTCGAGCTTTGGAGGCAGTTCTCATGAATGTGATGCAAAACCTTACGACTGAATACAAGGTACATGAGACAGTTCTCAAAAATCTTATTAAGCAGCTTGAACAGCTGATTGATAGAGTTAAGCTTCGTTATTTTTTGATTGAACTGAAGAAGATCACTCAATTTCACAGAAAAGTGGCATTGATTCACAACATGCTCGAGGAATTACTCGATTCTGATGATGAACTTAATGATATGTACCTTACAGATAGGGCTCGAGATAAAGTTCACACCGGGTCAGACCATACGGAAATCGAAATGTTGTTGGAACATTATCTCATACGGCTGGATGAAATCGTGCAGCAAACTGAAGGTCTCCGTCGTCTAGTTAAAACTCTGGAAGAGATCATCAATGTGATTCTCGACTCAAATCGAAATGAGCTTATGATGCTTGGCTTGAAGTATAGTACAGGTTTGTTATCAATGGGGGCTGCTCTATGGGTAGCAGCGCTTTACGGTATGAATCTTGAAAACTACATTGAAGAAAGTGATGGTGGGTTTGAAGCAGTGGTGGTGTTTGCCCTGGTGGTTTTGACGACATTGTTGGTGTACAGTGTGATCCGCCTTCGGAGGGTAGGAAAATTGAGGCTCGGTCATAAACATAGACTATTATGAAGTAACGAATTGACAACCGTATATAAATAACGTATAATGACATCCGAGCTCCTCTCAGTGCCTATAGTAAATTCAGTCGGCGTCTCACACTACCAGCGAATCACAATTTGTATCAGTGACCTGATGCAGAAGAAAACAATCACCTATATTAACAAGAGGAACTCTAAATGTCCCGTATTTTCTATCTTGACTCTATAAACATGCATCACTTATTCCGGGTCATAACCAGATTGGTCAAAAACTCGAGGGCTGAACGAGCATCCGATTCAGGTAATGCTCGAAGGTTGGCTAACGCCAGGGAACAGTATTCCTGAGCCATTTCCCGAGTTTGTTCTAGCCCTTGACATTCACGCACTGCCAGTCTGGCAGCTTCAACATCACCGGGGGCAGAGAACTTGCGGCCGATCATTTCTCCTAATTCAGGTCTTTGTTTCCAAGCAAAGAGGATAGGGGCAGTGGCAAGCCCCAACTTGAGGTCAGCCTGCAGAGGTTTACCAAAAGTAGCATCGCTCAGGGTATAATCCAACATGTCATCAACCAATTGGAAACACAAACCTAAATTACGCCCAAACTGGTAACATTGCTCAATGATATCGTCTTGCGAACCCAGCAAAACAGCAGCGGCTCTGCTCAGCTTCAGCATGAGCGACGCGGTTTTAAGGTAGGTCTTATGCAAATAGTACTCGAAGGCAGCGTTCACGTTGGTCGCGTGGTCCAAGTCTTGAGGGGTTTGCACAGTGTATTCATGCAGCTTAACCGGGACCTTACCCGTGGGGGTGGGAATCTTCTTAAGATCACCATCGTTTATGATGCTATCTGTGTCCTGATTCATTACAGTGTTCTTCAATTGCATGAACTCACCTTCGACGAGGTTGGCAATAGTCGTGGACAAAAGCTCAATCACTTCGGGGTTCCGCAATCGGGCAATGGCGACCGAAGCACGACCGAGCAAAAAGTCACCAGCAAGGACTGCCATTTTATTGGTGAAAGCAATATTGCCCAGAGGACGCCCTCTACGAGCATCAGCAAGATCGATCACATCGTCATGAAGTAACGAGGCAGTGTGGATCATCTCCACAATCTCGGCAAGTCTTCTTTGCTTGGGTAAAATCCCATTTTCAGCGTCGAACTGCGGCAACTGGTCCATGGGTTTCAGCAAGGGATCCAAGATCACCTTCGGATTGATGCCGTGCAACACTCTGAGGGGTGAGATCAGGTCGTCAACACTTTTGCCAGCCACCAGTGTCAGAGTAGGAGTACCTGCAAAATGAGATTGGTCCACCACGTCGAACGTGTCGATGGTTATCCGATTGCGTTCCGACAAAGGGATAGCCGCCAAGGCCTTCGACAACAATAACACAATGAGAGGTCTGACATTCTTGCCTTCAGCTTCAAAATAGTACAGCAGGACTCGGTTCAAGGTTGGGTGTCCCAGACCGATCAATTGAGCAATCAGCTTTGCGAGGTTGGACATCTCGTGGGACACGATAGAAAAGGGGTCCGAGAACCTAGGGCTGGGTTGAACCAACTTTTCCGCTGTCTCCACTGCCGTTTTGAAGCTCAGAGGCAGCACCGCCAGGGCCAGACGGCCTATGGTACTCTGCCACCGAATGAGTCTGAGCATGGTGGATGAGGTGCGCAACGATTTTCGAGTGCTTCAAGCACGTTCGTCCGACGCCCACAGTAAATTAAGTTAGCGGCCAATAATGATCGACATTCGTCGAAAGCATCCATTTTGTTGATGGAATTGCCGATATCCGTTATGAGGATTACAAAGTGATGATGGATTAGTGGTTGTTGACGTGTACTGGGGAACTTTGAGCAAGTGGCCCAAGTGAAAATATTAGAAAAATTCTTGCAGGAAAGAAACTGATGTCATTGACAATTCACAAAAACGTTACAAGTGTGTCAATAACGACTGCTACCGTATCCAATTCACCATTCGGTTACCGTACCGGGTACCTTGCCGAGCACCCGAATTGCTGTGCGATGTGCAATGGCGTAATGTAGTGACGATTGACCAATGAGCACTCCTGACTACCATTGCGAGATCGTATGAGTTGCATCATAAAGTACTGGTAAACGAACATATTTGAATTCATACACGTATTCGACAAAAAGTGTCTGATACATTAGATCACGTGAAACTCAGCTCAGCGGAATGATGTCTCAGTTCCTGGCAGTTGGGCGTCTGACTTCACGTCAACTTACGAAATGAGGCAGAACATAACCACAAAGGAGAATACTGCGTTCCCAGTAAACTAAGTACAATAATCACAGGGGAACGCATTTATATCAAATAATTAATGTGAAAGATACCTCTGACAGCTATTGTCTCGGATAACATCTTTCAAGCTTTATGCAGCAGGTTACGTTGGAAGCAAAACGGTTACTATTTACGTCCAAAGTCCAGAAGTTATCAATTTACTACCATGAATATTGTCAACTGCCCACTGAATACGGCGACTTTGTCATCAGGCTTATTTTGCTTGATCCACAACACGACTGATACCCCCTGTATCAAAGTATACACGCCACAATTATTTCAGTTTTCCCACGGACCTTAACCCCCTTATTAAAGCCACCACACTAACCTAGCACCGACATCGCTTCTTGTTACCTGCGCCGGTGTGGCGTTCAATTCGCCGGTATCGCGCAACGCAGATCCCGATCAAGAGAGCCGCTAAGACTTTAGCAATTGGTACAGAATTCAGATTCCCCCCCTACACCAAGGTTGATCGAATCGAAACGCAGTGAATTACCTTTGTTCAGTCATTGGTTTCGGTTCCTCGACTTCTAACATACTAATTGCGGACTTGGAACGAGTATCGGAAAAAGTTTCCGTTGCACGGCATTTTCGCCTTGCCAGGGGCGTAACCGGAGTCGAGACAATAATCATGGGGGTCTGGGGTGCGGCTGCAAGTGCATGGCCACGATGGAATCTTAGTTCAGTACCGAAATGGAAACCAATACGCCAGCAGTGCATACACGTATTCCGATCAGGGAATGCATTATTGTAGTTTATCCAGTTTTCTTCTTGGCCGTAGTGAATAACTTCATCTCATCGCCATCTGAATTTTAGCCGTTCGCTCACGTGAAATGTGCTGATTATGACTCGAGTTAAGGACGATTAAGGCCACATACGAACGTGCATGCGATGGAGTCAATGGGTATATAATCCACAGACCCCCATAGGGATGGTACTATTTAGCGTAACACTTTTCAATGTCCGTTGTTTTGGGACGACTCAAATGGGGGTTTCTCCCCACCCGACGTGTGGTTGATGAACACGAGAATCTGATCAAATCGGAATTGTCCGACGACGCCCTTTCCACCAAAGAAGAACCTGAAAAGCAGCAGGAGGAACCTGAGCAGCAAGAACTTGAATACCGTGATGAGAAGGGCAGACCGTGGTATAAGTTTTTTGACGAATACGAATACCGTGTGAAAAGAGACACCAAAAAGAACCGTAAGTGGTATCACTGGTTCCACGATGAAGATACCCCCGCTGAGAAGAAATTGATCATGAAGATTGATATTCTCCTTACCTTCTACTCGCTCATGGCATACCTTATCAAATATTTGGACCAATCCAACTTGAACTCAGCGTACATTGGTGGCCTTAAAGAAGGCATTGGCATGAAAGGTAACGATTTGGTTGAAGTCCAATCAATATTCTCCGTTGGTAATATTGTATTTCAGCTTCCTTTCATCTACATCTTATATGCTTGGCCCCTCAACTATGTTTTACCTACCTTGGACCTTGTCTGGTCCATTCTTACTGTGTGCACTTACAGAGTTACCCTGGTGGGTGGTTTGAAAGCCATCAGATTTTTCATTGGTGCCGCTGAAGCTCCGCTGTACTTAGCATACCATGCTTTATTTGCCCTGTGGTATAAGCTGAGTACTGGTGAAGTGCTGAGACGTGCTGGGTTCTATTATCTTGGGCAATACTTGGGTCTTTTGACCTCTGGGTTGATCTCAGGCTCCATCGAACGTCATCTTGATGGCGTAAATGGTCTCAAGGCTTGGCAATGGATTTTCATTATCGACGGTATTGCCTCGGTGTTTGTCGGTATCCTTGGTTTCTACATGATTCCAGGTACCCCTACTGACTGCTACTCGATTTTCTTGACAGATGATGATATCCGTGTTGCTCGTAAGCGGATGAAGGATGATGGCAAGGATGCCCCTCCTCAAAAGAACGCTGGTAAGCTCATCTTTAACAAGGAAACTTGGAAGCTGATTTTTTCGTCATGGCACGTTTACGTCCTTTCCCTCTGGAACATTTTCTGCTGGAATAACAATAATGGGACCCTGGGTTCATACTCTCTTTGGCTTAAGTCCCTTACCAACTCAGATGGTTCTCCCAGATTTGCTCAGGGTACATTACAGGATTATACTGCATTGACTCCAGCGTTGGGTCTCCTTTATTTGATTGTCACCTCATCAGTGGCCGACTTGGCTTCTTCCAGATGGGCAGCAATTGTGTTTTCGCAAGTATTCAACATATTGGGTAACATCATTCTTGCAGTGTGGAACATTCCTGAAGGAGCCAAGTGGTTCGCTTTCTGTCTTCAATACTTTGGGTGGGCAATGGCTCCCGCTTTATATTCGTGGCAAGGGGACATTGTGCGGTTCAGCGCAGTACAAAGAAACGTGTGTCTCGTGATTATGAACATCATGGCTCAACAGCTGACAGCGTGGATTTCGGTATTGGTTTGGAAAACCGTCGAGGCCCCGAGATTCTTGAAGGGGTTCACCTTCACCGCGTGTCTGGCGTTTGCACTTTGTGTTTGGACGTTTTATGTGCTTTATCTTTACAAGAAGCAAGAGCGCAAAAATGCTCGGGCTAATGGTATTGTCCTTTACAACTCCGATGATCCTGATTCCATTCCCCCTGAAATATCCGGCACCGCCTATCTTTCTGATCTGGTTGCGTCCAACGATGGCAATGATGAAAAGGCTAGCATCAAGGCTTCCTATATTGCCAATGAGAAGGTGGTGACCAGAACCAGCTCTCATTCTGACTAAATTTCAACTTTAATTCAACTTAATGACTAATGACCGCTACTCAACTTGGCATAATATTTATTTTAATCGATATTAATATTCACTGTCTTTTAGAAAGTTTCTTATTTGTCTTAATTAATGAATTCAATCCCATATTATAAGAAATGTTGGTCTCCGAGATCGTACATTAACTTTTGCCAGGGATCTCTCGCACGCGCGCCCTGTGAGGACATCATAGTGCGGAAATTTGCACGGACACGGTATCCCCACCAAAACCGCGGCTAGGGTTGCGACTATGTACAGTGATGTTCTCCGACCCAGTTAAAAGGATAAACACTGGCGCCGACCTTGCCAATTTCAGAAGGTCCCAAGCCTTACTGAGAATACAGGAGACTCTCTTCAGCACCATTGAAAAAATTAAGCTGGTGCCGGTTCCCCTGGGTATACTCCAAGCAGCAATTATTACCAAGGGCTCTACTGAAGAATTGATTCATGTTCAGCTGCCATCCACAGAGTACCAAGACACTGTGAATAAGTTCAGCAAACCCATCCAAGGGTTGATGGCGGTTCTTGACCATCTAGATCACTTATTGACAGAAACTCCTCCAGCTAAGGGCCCTCGTCGTTTCGGCAACTTGGAGTGTCGCAAGTGGCATGATAAGGTATCCTCATCTCTTGATGAAGCTCTTAGAACGCATTTATACCCCTACTATAGCGGAAAGGATCCAGATGGGTTTTTCTCCGAGGCCAAATGTTACTTGGCTAATGCATTTGGTCTGAAGATGAGACTTGACTATGGCACCGGACATGAGCTTCTGTATATGGCATTCGTGGGGGCGTTGGTTAGAAATGGAGTAATCGATTGGTCTTCGGTGCTGGCGGAGGAAGTGATATCCATTTATTCTCGATACTTTGACGTTGCGCGTCGCTTGATCCTTGTATATAACCTAGAGCCTGCTGGTCTGCATGGTGTGTGGGGCTTAGATGATCATTTCCACTTGATGTATATTCTTGGTGCTGCTCAATTCGTTGACAATCGCAGTGCTCCTCTGGTATCGCAGGTACTTCAGCTGCAAGTCATCTCGCGATTTCGGTTACTGAATCTCTACGTCAACGCAGTTGGATTTATTTATACCATCAAGCTGGGCCCATTTAACGAACATCTGCCAATTGTTTATGATATCCACAGTACAGTGACATTGTGGTCAAAAGTGCTTCAGGGATTAGTGCGAATGTATGAGGCGGAGGTTATCAGCAAATTTCCTGTCGTACAGCATTTCTGGTTTGGTGGGGAATTGTACCCTTGGAAAGACCAGCTGGGGTCCGCCTTGCCGCAAAGTGAGGCAATCGAGTCATCTGAAACGGGAATGCCTCCGTCTATAAACGTTCATACCACGCGGAATAATATTTCCATGACGGGGGCTCCATGGGCTCGACGTTAAAGCAATAAAGGTTTAATTCAGGAGATTTTAACGACACTCTAGATTGAATGCCCATGATGATTTGAATTAGCTTTCTCATTTTGTGTAGATAGGCAAACTAGACTCGCCTCAATTGCTTTCAAAGCCATTTTGTACCGTCTAGCTATGGGGATACACACTAAAACGCCGTACAATTGTCTCCTCATAAATAAGAATCCCCGCATACCCTTCTCCTTCGTCGCCGCGCACATATACGGAGCATGTGCATAGATATCATGCACGCTGCAAGGCGTACAATAAGCTTCTGCCACGTTGCCACGACATAATTGAGAGTTGCATCTATATTAACTAAAACCTTTCTCCAATAGCTCTATCCAAAGTTACTAACATATATTACATTAAAAATCGTCACCTAGTTGTTCATCGTGTAAACCACACCATTAGAGGGCGAGTGGATGATGTACGCATTAAGAAGGCCAGCAATGAGACCAGCAACGGGCAAGGTAATGAACCACCCGCAGTAACACCAGATCACCATTCTCCAATTGATGGATCTCCAGTCACCGTTACAGGCACCAACAAACACAGTAGCACCGACAGCCGACTGAGTAGTAGAGACAGGGATGGACAATTGAGTGGCCATCACAGTGGTCACAGCAGCGCCCAATTCAATCGAGAAACCACGCGAGGGCGATTGCAAGATGAGCTTGTTACCCAAGTTTCTCATGATCCGGTAACCGAATGTCCAAACACCGATGACAAGGGCAGCAGCAGCGTAACAAAGAACCCAAACGGGAACATCAACATCATTAGCGATGGTATTAGTAGACCAGACGAGATAAACGGTGGCCAAGGGACCAGTGGCGTTGGAAATATCGTTGGCACCGTGGGCGAACGACATGGTACCCGCAGTAATACCTTGAAGCAACGAGTACAAGAATTCAATCCGGTTGTCGTAGTACTTGGCCGAAGTGTGCAACTTGTGCTGGTCACCACTCAACATGTCCACATTGGTTTGCGAAGCAATGACATCTTGGGTGAAACCGTGGAGAACAAATTCAACGATAAGAGCGCCCCACAACTTGGGTTTCTTGAGCATCTTAATCCAGCGAGACTTGGTGTCTTCCTTTTGCACTTCTCTGTCGACACCCCACTTGTAGTAAAGAGGTTTCCATTCGTCAGACGAAGATTCCTTGTCCAGAGAAACGGGAGCCAGCTCCACCTTGTGGACGTCGACGTGAGTGTCGTCTTTGAGATTTTCAATATCTCCGGAACGCAACAGTTCAGCAGTGGTGTTGTCTTCCTTGATCAATTTACCCGTCTCATCATAACGTCTACCCTTGTAGTAGTCAGGAACCAATTGGTAACCTTCAGGCATGGGAGGAATGTCATCAGTAGACTTGAAGTAAAGCAAAGGGCCCAACGGGATCGACTTCCAGGTCAAAGTCCAGTCGTTGTACTTAAGCTTCCG
Source organism: Diutina rugosa (assembly GCF_008704595.1). NCBI lineage: Eukaryota > Fungi > Ascomycota > Pichiomycetes > Serinales > Debaryomycetaceae > Diutina > Diutina rugosa. The sequence continues at coordinate 154,804 of NW_022995114.1, read as the reverse complement.
GCGGTAGTAAGGGTAAAGGAAAAGCATGTAAAGCACCAAGGCTACGGCAGCCACCCCCAAAATAGAAGCGGCAATGGCGTTGGGCAGCAACTTGTTCAACTTCAAAGCAGGGGCACCCTTCCACACAATCAACATAGTCAAAATGGCAAAACATGAGAACACAAGGAATGGAACAAGCACCATAGCGTTACGCAACGAGGTCTTGAAGCTCTTCACTTCCAATACGAAGAATTTCAGCACCAAGAAAGTGATGGTAGCGAAGGCACCAGCGATAGCAGGGGCAATAAACCAGGAAGCAATGATTTGGGACACCCCATTCCACCCCCAGTGAATGTTTCTTTGACCCTTGGCGGCAATAGCACTACCGATAATACCACCGACGATCGAGTGAGTGGTCGACACGGGCATACCAATGGCAGTAGCAATTGTCAACCACACCGAAGACCCAATAAGAGCACACGACATGGTCAACATGAGAATAGCGGGTTCACCCTCGAAAACTTTGACGTCGACAATTTTATTTCTGATAGTGTTCGAGACCTTCGACCCGACCAAAACTGCCCCCAAGAACTCACAAAGGGCGGCAAGAATCATTGCTTGCCAGTACGTAAGCGATCTCGACAGCACGGACGAAGCGAACGAATTGGCAACGTCATTGGCCCCGATGTTCCAAGCATCCAAGAATGCAAAGATCATCGTCACCGCGAAGATGTGATTGAACTGAGTCAAGGCCATTTCTGATTCTGATTTCGATGAGCTACAACATTGTGACGATGCCAGTAATTTTTATAGTCCCAGGGCTGCTCTTAGAACGAACCAAGAAAATTCCTTGATTTTCAGGAATTATACCAAGAAATTTCGTACCAAGAAATTTGCAGCCACTATCGTGCACACACGTGGGCCATCCAAGAGCAGGCCGTTGAGTAAAAACAAGTGGAAAACGCTTGAAAAATCGAGGGCTACGTTATTGCTGAGGTTCACCACTTGCTACTACCAACCAGTGTTTCACCTAAGTTTACGAGTGGTCTCGTGAGTGTTTACAGCTGTAAATGTTCAGCCGCGCGTGCGCAGGCAAGGGGGCCCACGTGTGCCACTTTATCCTTAGACTCTAAAGTGTCCACACGACACAATACCAAGGATCGACAGTTTATTGTCAACTTTGTGTCATTCCTCGGTTAGCGATTACAATACAGCAATTGTTAAAGGGAGGGGCCAGGCTTGTGTAGCTGATCACTATCAGTCACTACGATCAAGGTGAAGTTTAAGTGGAGTTTATGGCGTGTCTCATTTTCCATGCTGAGGTAATCTAAAGCGAGAACTCGCGAGTGAGCTCACAAAACATCCCCCGTGGGGCCTCCCCACGTTGCCAACCTCGCCTCGGGGCTTATTCGCCAGTCGTACGGCAATTGCCAAAACTGACGCAGTGAGGTTTGCAACCTACGCCGTATTCACATCGTTGCCCACGGGGGTGCTGGCGATATCGCCTGTTAGTGCATGAAGCCCATCTTCGATCAGCATATAGAACCCAGGACCGAGCCCTGAGCTCATCTCTACCCCACTTATCGTGCCCATTGATTCGTTAATGAGGGCAACTATGCCACTGGATTCAAGCTTTTTTCTTACAGGACCAAGGGGGACTCTCGTGAAAACCAATTTCAGGCCATCCCGTACCATTGTCGACTCAACGAGCTCCTTGAGTGCTTGCACGCCTGCAGTGTCAACCGCGGTCATGCCCTTGCAGTCGATCACCACTTTTCGAGGCGTTTGAGCCCCTTGAGGTTGTGATGGGTGCACTAGAAGCAGGCGATATTTGTGAAGGCGGGCATACTTACTCCTCAAATCAGTTGCGTTAGCAAAGGTAAGTGGTTCGGGTATCTTTACAATAAGCGTACCTTCGATCAGCTCTAGCTCGGCGGCTAGATCATTAATGCCATCAGCGTCACCCAACCCCTCAAACCGCTCTTCAATTAACTCATCGGCGTTTCTGAATGCCGGTGTGTTGGGAATACGGCCAAGTATTTGAATTCTCAGGGTAGTGCCAATTTTAATTACACGGATCACCGCTATGGCGACCCCCAAAAACACTCCCGCTTGTGCCAGCCATCCTAACGTAACAAAAAAGACTGCGGCAAACGTCGCTAATTCGTCGTAGCCTCCTGTATTCCAATAAAATTTAAGGTCGTGCGGCATTTCCTCCAAAACGGTTATACCTATCACGGTAGTCGTTAATGCGAGAACACACTCAGGAAGCCAGAATAAAAATTCAAGCACGAACATTGCCACTGTCAATGTCAGGCACAGCATTATGACGCCTGCCATCGGGCTCAGAGCGCCAGCAGCTTTTGAAATTTTGGACCGGCCAAATGCTCCAAATGATGGTAATCCTGCCACAAGCGAAGTGGCCAAATTCACCGCTCCCAACGCAATGAGCTCACGATTCAGCAGAACATGCAAATCATACTTCGATTCTAACGTACGTGTAGCCGTCGTCAGGTCAAAGAATCCGAGGATTGTCACCAAAACACTAGTGGTGAACACCTTCAGGTACAAGTCCTTTTTCAGTGGGGCAAATATATTTTGAAACTGGACCAGGTCAAGGGAAATTTTGCCGATGACACTGACGCCTTTTCCATGCCAGTTGAATCTCCATGAAAGCAACGTCAGAACCACAACCATGATGAGAAGCTCGGGAAACACCGTCACCGCTTTTTTCAACAGGGGGGAACCTTGTGACAGATCTATACGTGACTTCACCCGTTTGACTAGAAGAACCAAAAGTAAGGTTACGACCAGAATCAAGCATGTAAGCTTGTGGGCTTTACCAGCGTAGTCCCATATGAAATGCATCTTAGCGAAAATCAGATGTTGAGGGTGCTCACTCATATATGGCTCAAGCCCCAACTCTATAGGAAGTTGATTGACAATCATTATGACCCCCATGGCGCCGATGAACCCCTTCAAGAGGGCACGGCTGAAAACTTTATCAAGGTAACCAAGCCGACATAACCCACATAATAAAAGTAGAACGCTGAGAACTGCTGTAAGCGCACTCAGTACCTCCAATTGACTGTACTTAGGCTTTTCTGACGCCGCTACGTCATCAAACTGATACGATTCCACCACTTGCCCATACATGATTGCACTCAGCGGCAGGGGTCCAACCATGAGAATAGGCACAGTGCCGAACACTGCATACACTAATGGTCCCACAATAATGGATAAGAGACCCAGGATTGCCGGCAAATGAGCAAGCAGGCGGGCAAAACTCATCACGAGAGGGATCTGGAAAGATGCTGACGAAAGTCCTGCCACGAGATCACCGAGAAACTGATCTGACCACCGGTACAGAGGCAACCACTGCAAAATGGGAAGATAATACGCCACATACGCCCAGCGTTGAGGTTTTTGACTCAGAAGTTGCATGTATTTGTCAAAGTTCTCTTGGAATTTGGCTGAATGGACCAGTAAGTTATCTTGAGATCGAGATTGGAGATCAGCCAAAGGCAGTTTGATTGACTGAGACAGGGGCACCAGATAAAGGTGTGGTCTTCGAGACAAAGACCGGGAGCGCTGAGGCAGCAGGGAGCATTGCTGACTAGGCGGGAGAAGAAACTGTCGCTCGTCCATTTTGAATCATAGTGTGGGGTTGTTGTCGCATAAACGTGTAGCATACACTCTGTTTATGCTTAGTCAGACCTATGTCTTATCTGAATAAGCAATTCGGCGCGTGATTCCATACCTTCGGAGTAGCGGCGATGCGATTTAGAGTCACATAATGTATATTTGTAAAGCAATCACAGACACTCGAATTTGGCTTGAGTCTAACAGGTTTTCGTGGTGAGGTTTATCAATTCGTGTGTCTCAGCTAATGAGGATTGCGCCTTCCATCATCCTCCGCAAATATGCAATCAATATTCAGTCAAAACCCTTCTATTTGTTGACGCTAACGATGAGATATAGAAAATGTAAGCTAGCCAAGTAATTCCCTTCACTGGAGGCCTATTGTTAACGGGTTTCGTAACCTGGATTCGGTAAAAGTCCAATGCGCGCCAATCATAGTGATCATCTTTAACGCCGATCACACAATTCACCTCATCCCTCTTCAAACCAAGACTACCGTTATGCTGCGACCCGTGCCTGCTCGAGCGGTATCTCGGGCAATGAGACAGAGGTTTATGTTTTACGATCTTGTTATGAAGACCCCTACCCACCCTCATCACCCGAGCGATTTACAAGTTATCGAACACCAGGTCGGCAAGGAGAAGAGTTTCAGCGAAATGACTCCTTTGGAAAGAATGGAAAAGGTATTTGGCGGGCGCATCAGAGGGGATGATCGTCAAGCCAGTTCGCGGGTATCGAGATCACAACCAAGAGTGATTGCAGGCGTGACTGTTCCTGCTAAGCCAGTGGAACCTGACAATTGTTGCATGCTGGGATGCATCAACTGTGTTTGGGAGTTATTCAATGAAGATGTCAAGGAATGGAAGGAAAAGCGACTGGAGGCAGCGAAAGCTATCAAAAAGACCGGCGGTGTATGGCCGGCCGACTTTCATCCTCCCTTGAAGGAATTGGCTCCCGAAAACCGTCCTAAAGACGTTGAGGACGTTGAAGACGGTGTAGAGACTAAAGACGACGCTTGGGGCGGAGTGCCCGTGGCAATGCGGGTATTCGCTGAGACCGAACGGAAAATTAAGGCGAGAGCAGCAGCAAGACGAGCTGCCCAGGAGGCAGCGAGATAGTAACATTGACGCATTCAAAATGTATATATTCATACAAATCAATCATCACGAGCACAAATGCTTGCGCAAAACAAGACTTGTAAATTGTACAGATCTTACCACGTTAATAATATGTACTAATATCTTTGTGATATAATTCCTCAGATATTTAAATTATATGACTTTCTGATACATCGACCATTTGTAACTAATTTATGCCGTTTTGTGCTTTGCATGAAAACATCGCAGCACCCCCTCAGTCCATCATCATTTGTGCGCGCTTCGGTGCGACAACCAAACCATAGTCTCATCAATGATCGCTGAGAGCTATCGGGATGATTTCCGGTTCAAGGCGATCACCAATGCCGAGGGCGAGTTTGGCGTTGTGGCGTTTGATCATACCTTAAACCCTGACGCTGACTCCACTGCCGCCGTGCGGCTATTAGCCATCACTCGAGATGGCAAAACCATGGCAGCCTCCGATGGTGCTGTCATTAAAATTGGACCCAGTGACCAAGTTCCAAGTCTGTGGAAGTCGTATACCATTCCAAAGGTGAAAAAGATTACCCAATTGGCTTTCACGCCCAACGGCGATGAGCTTTACATCCTCCATAATGAAACCTTGAGTAAGGTCAAGTTGAGTGAGTTAGCTTCCGAACCAACAGCTGTCAAGGTGGCCAATGCAACGGACTTCCAAGTTGCTCCAAACGGCGATGTTGGTTACCTTGATAGTGGTAGCGCCTATCTCAAACGAGGAAACGAACCCCCTAAAGAAATTGCCGAAGACGTGTTTTGCGTATGCTTTGATCAGGAAAGCAAGTTTTGTTATATTTCCATGGCGAATGCCACTGCGGTTATGTCTACTGATGGTAAAAAGGTTTCGTTTGATTGTGAGTCGGTCACCGATTTGTATCCATGCGCACTTATAGCACTTCGCCCTAATGTTTATTTCATTGCTGCCCAAGATGACGAAGACAATGACCCAGTAAACGTTGTTGCCGATCCCCTGAAGATTGAGACTGATGTTGAATTTCTTGGTCCTTACGGTCCTGTAAAATGGGCACCTTCTTACTTTTCGCAGAGTTTGGATAAGTACAACCCCAAAAAGAAGTTCACCTTGGTGTCTGGCACACGTACCACGGATATTTATGTAATTGAATCCACCGGAGACTCGGTGGCATCTTTGCAATGGCCCATCCCTAGTGATGACAGTTGTCGCGCATCCTTTCCTACTACGGAAGACTTCGAGGACACGGCAGTTTTGGGAATTGCGGTTGACGTTTCTCAAAGCACCCGCGTGGTAGATGATCCATGGCCGGGGGCCGAAGAAGATGTAAAGGGCGCTCCAATTGTTCATGCATTGTTGGATGATGGGCGCTTGATTCTGTGGTGGATTGTCGACAAGCAAGCTATTCTTGAAGATGGGGCATCTTTGCTTAATGAATCTGTTTCTCTGATATCTCTGAAAGCTAGTCTCCTGAACAACCTGCAGACCACTTCAGAGAATCTGATCAACGATGAGTCTCCAGCCACAAATACGCAACCGAATCCCTTTGCGAAATCCCTGGCAAGTGATAATCCATTTGCTAATAATGCTTCTAATCCATTTGGGAAATCGCTGGGCGGGTCATTTGGCGGGTCATTTGGTGGGTCATCCCAAAAGTCTGAGAATGTGTTTGGATCCACAGGCGCTTTTGGTAGTATAGCTGACAAGAAAGCTGAATCCTCAAATAATGAGCCAAAAGGCGCCTCGGAGGACACCGGGAGTACCATAGGCCTGCAGTCGCAAAATGATAAGGCAAAGGCAAGTGGAGGCGCATTTGGTAGTGTTGGTTTTGGTGGCAAGACATCTACCACCAGCTCTACATCTGGGGGGTCTGCTTTTGGTAGCTCCGGTTTTGGAAACTCTGGCTTCGGCAGCTCAGGCTTTGGGCAACTGAAGAGCGGCAATAGTTCTGCTAGTTCCGCATTCGGAAGTTCTGGTTTTGGTCAGAAGTCATCATCTGAAACCAAATCTGCTTTTTCTGGTTTTGGTGGTTTTGCCACCAAGGACAAACCTAGTCTGTCCCTGTTTGCTTCTCATGCCCGCTCCCAATCTCCCTTTGCTAATTTGCTGAAAACAGCCCTGTCTTCTCCTTTTGGAGCAGTCAATAGTGAGAGCAAAGCATCTCCCTTTGGTACCATGAACGCGAAAGGCAAATCCTCTTCTTTTGGTTCACTAGGAGGCGATGCGTCAAAGTCTTCACCTTTTGGTGCAGTCAATCTGCAAAAGGAACTGAAGCCATCTCCCTTTGGTGCAGTAAAAAGCGACGACACAACCCATACTTCTTTCGGTTCCAGCAAGACTGAATCGGAGCCTTCTTTATTTGGAAAAACTTCACCGTCCCCCTTTGAAGGGTTGCAAAACAAATCGAAATCGTCTACACCGTTTGGTGGCACTCAAGAAAAGACCTCCTCGCCACTCGAAACCAGCGAAAATGGAAAGGATTCGCCTAATTCTCTATTTGCTAGTCTCAACATCTCCAAAGATACGCAAGCATTTGGTGCATCAAAAAGCGACACATCGACGCACTCTCCTTCCGGCGACCTGTCAACGACGCTGCCATTTATGAAGAACCACAACTCTAACGCTGCTTTTGGTACTAAGAATGAGACGTCCCATGTTGAACATGGCCTCTTCGGACAACGCGAATCGTCACTGTTACCAGAGAAAACTGAGAAACTGACTGATTCCGGACTTCAGCTGGAGCTGAAGGACGAGGCCAACCCAACGTCTCAACACAATGAAAAGCTGAGCCCATTCACTTCAAACAATTCACAAAAACCCAAATCGAATTTGTTTGAACATATTCCGATTCTGTCTGCTCTACCTGACTCAATTGAAGAGCCAGAGACTGTTCCTCCATCGAGAGCGGAAACCGTCACACCTATTAACAACGTGGATAACTTTGAAGGTTCGTCATTTGTTGACCGTACGGAAGGCGAGTCGACGCTGTCGCTGGAGTTCGAGTCAGAACCGGAAGAAGAACTCGAGCAAGAATATGAGCAAGAGCTGGAATTTGAACCTGAGTTAATAGACTATAGGGAAGTTTTCATTGCTCGAGAATCACCGCAAATCCCGATTTTCAACTACTTCGATGGGTTTACCGCCCCCTTGGCTGGTGGAGCAAGCCGAAGTGAAATGGATGCCAAGGTTGCTCAACAATACCGTGAGATTATCGGATTTACGAAAGGTCATTTGAAGGTTCTGAAAGATAATGCCGAAAAGTTGGCCCCACTTTTCGCTTACCACTCTCCAATGACTGAATACTGCCCCGGTGAGGATGACCTCGAACATACTTCGGCATGGGCTTTGGGCAATGCTCCTCAATTGAGGGAAATTGCAGTTAATAGACAGCAGTCTGTTGATGATGTTTTACTGGAATTGCAGCTTTCGGAGCTGAAAGTTAAAAGAGTGCTCTCACAACTCGAAGACACGCATTTGGTGCGGGGTCAAATTGACACCATGCTCAAACAACTCAAACACCTTTTGGATCAGCAGGAGATTCTGAAACATCGGCAACTTGATTTTGCAAATGAAGCATTGAGAAAGAAGCTTCAAGCTAAGTATGACAATGTTTGTCAACTTGAACTGGTGGTGCTCGAGAAGTTAGTTCCGTTAAAGGCTCGTACTTCTGGGAGTGAAGCCGAAGTGGTGAAACGTTTATATGATTTGGTTTACTCTCTTAGAGCTCAAATCAAGCAACACGCTGAACTGATCCTTAAACTCAGGCAAGAGGTCAAGGATGCCCAATTGGAAAACTTGAAAAAGTCCGCCACTGATTTGATTGCGGCCGAGGCACCACCTACAATTATTGGCTCGCTGATGAAACTGAGAGTCCAAGTTGCTAAGGTTTTAAGAAAATAGGTAATATAGGTAAGGCAGTGGTATTTTTTTAAGTGTTTATGAAAGATGATGAAAGTACGTCAAGCATATATATATAATTAATTTCACCGAAATTATGAATTATCGAATTTTTGCTATTTTGCATCTTAAACGCAAATGTATATATACAAATTATTCTATCTTAGCCACTCTAAGACGGGCTTTCAGTCTCGATCGAATGAAATTCTGGTAGAATTTTACAATTGTAGTTTACTATGTATATATGAAGTTATTTAGTTTCAACTTCCGAAGCATACCTTTCGTTATTAGTCAAAAACTTCTTGAACACAATGTTATCCAGTTCGTCTTGATACTTGTAACCAACGGTGTCCAAAAATTGCTGGAGTTCATTTTCCTCGCCCTTAGGGAGAATGAAAGCAGCAAGAACCTTGGCAACATCATGACCATGATTACGGTAGTGAAATAAGGAGATGGACCAACCCAGCTTGAGAGCTTGAAGGAATTTGTAAAGAGCCCCAGGACGTTCAGGGAATTCAAACTGGTATACACGTTCATGTTGCAAAAGTTCGTTAGCTTGCAGAGGAGGGCGGCCACCCACGAGATATCTCCCGTGTGACTTTGCAACTTCATTGTCAGAGATATCAACAACATCAAAGCCATGCTCACGCATGGAGTCAACTATTTCGCTGTATTCCTTCTTGTGGTCAGTAACAGTGAACGACAAGTAAATGTTGGCTGTGTCAGTTCCGTTGTGACGGTAACTGAATTCAGTGATAGGGCGAGGGTTGATGATGCTCTGCAACTTAGCGAATTCACCAGGTTTTTCAGGGATAGTAACCACCAACAGAACTTCCTTGCCCGACCCCAACACAGCTCTTTCTGAAACAAACCGAAGGCGGTCGAAATTCATGTTAGCACCAGAGAGAACGGGAACGTATGTTTCTTGCGAGTGGTCAATGTCACCATGTTCAGCCACATATCTTTTGAGACCTGCCACAGATAAGGCACCCAGAGGTTCGACAATCAGTCTAGTATCTTCAAAGACATCCTTGATCGCAGCACAAAGCTCGTCCGTCGACACACGAACAACTTCATCAACCAAGTTTTCACAAAGGCGCCAAGTTTCGTTACCGAGCACTCTCACAGCTGTACCATCGGCAAACATACCTACGCGGTCAAGAGTTACCAGTTTGCGTTGCTCAAGAGATTGGTAGAGCGCATCGGCGTCAAAAGTTTCCACGCCAATGACCTTGACATGAGGAGCAATTTCCTTAATGTATGCAGCAATACCGGCAATCAAACCACCACCGCCAACGGGGACGAAGATAGCAGTAAGCTTATCGAGACGGATTTGACGGGTGATTTCAAGAGCAACAGTGCCTTGCCCTGCGACAACCAACGGGTGGTCAAACGGAGGGATGTTGATCAAGTTATTGAGCGAAGATAACCGGTCACACTCTTGTTTAGCGGAATCGAAATCATCACCATACAACACCACTTGAGAGCCTAAACGCAGCACATTAGTATATTTGATGGAGGGGGTGGCAGTGGGCATTACGATAGTCAGGGGAATGTTAAGCTTGTTTGCCAGATAGGCAACACCCTGAGCGTGGTTCCCGGCGGAGCAGGCGATAACCCCCAGTATAGGCTTTTTCAGTCGCAGGTGTAAGTTGGCGATCATATTGTAGGCCCCTCTCAACTTGAAAGAGAATACTGGCAATAAATCCTCTCGTTTGAGGTACACGTTCGTGTTACACTTGTGCAGCAAGTTGACTGCTTTGGTAAGAGGCAGACCACCTTCTTCAACGACGTCATACACTCTCAGAGTAAGGATCAACTTGACGTAGTTGGGGTCGCCTTCAGGGGTGTAATCCAGCGGCTGTAATTCGGGATAGACTGGCTTCTGCGAGTACAGCCTGGCTTGGAGAACCCGAGCCAAAGGCACTCGCAATCGGGTTAACGACATTAGTGGGGTGGGAGATGGCGCTATGTTTGAGTCATAGTTGAAAAATGCGCCTAAACCGGGCCGGATGTAGGTACTGCAGGTAACTGAAAACCATCCTGCAATCGCGCATCGCGTTGATGTCACCCCCGCACATCAAAGGTGACAATCAATTCATAGATGGGATGGCAAAATGGGGGATTCGAAAGGGTTTGAGAATTGCTATCACGATCTCATGGGATCAAGGGGCGAATATGGCCTGACTTTTGTGTCGGTCACGGGAGAAGTCCATGCCGAAGCGTTGCTGATGTTACAACGAAAGTGGTGAGTTAATGCACTTGGCAGGCCTGTTGCAAGTCGAATGGAATTGGTATCTATTATCACAGAGATCATTAATAATCGGGTTCGGTCAGGCATGCATTCGATGACGTTAAATCCGGCACCTCTGCCATGATCTGGCTAATGTGGAAAGTTGAGCGAGCCCTTGAGAGCTTGTACTTTCCACGTAAATTATAGCAAGAATGGTCTGCAATGAAGTATTAAAGAGAAATTATCGGCATTGAATTGATGCTACTGCATCATGGAGTACCCGATGTATCTTGGCCACGTTGGCTCTTCCTACGTGAAGCTCGAACAAACCACAGACGAACAACCACAATGTGTTAGTCACTCGGACACCAATGCATCCGAGACTACCTCCGGAGGCGGTTCGATCCGCGTCAAACAGGAACCAGGCTCACCCGAGTTCTGCTTCGAGGACTGGCTACAGAGGTTTGAACAGGATTCGCTACTGCTGCTGGAACTTCTGCAACTGCCGGAAAAGAATGTCCCTGTTGGCTCAAACATTGGGGCGACAAATGTGGTGCTGACCAACCATGTATCCTCCGACTTCATCATCAATGAGAATGGCTACTACACGTACGTGGGACTCCCTGAGTCGCATCATCCTGTCGTCAATGATGCTACGTTTGGTACAAACAAAGTCGCTAACGTCGTTGGTGCCTCAAAAGTGTCTAAGGAGTTCAAACGCCCGTCGTTTGGTGAGTTCTGTGAATCAAGATACCCATGGCTAGAGCGAGGCGACTCGGTTACCCCTTTTGATGGTAATGTCTACATGTGGAAGAGTGGTGAAGACCTCCCATTGTACGTGAACGACGAGCCGTGGGTGCTATCGCTTGACAAATCGAAATTAAACCCCGCTCGGGTGTCGCGACTGGTACAGCGGACGACTCATTACGAACGGAGCTACTTGGATGCTGTCTACGCCTACGTAGATGCTGAAGGGGGCGTCGTTAATTCGTCGTTGGTAGAAGCAGGGGTGACGCGTCCAATGGGCCAAGTGAAACGTCGCCGCCACTCAGACAAGGCTCTGCCCTGGGAACCGATGCTGATTTTCACCGTGTTCACCAACTGCAAACCGATCAACTTCAAAGGCTCATTTGTGGTGGCTCCTCACCGCATCCGCCAACTGTGTTTCGGCAAAGTCAACATGAGAAAGCGCCGGGCGTGGACTCGTGTGGCTAGACAACGGCACCACTTGGAGTGAAACTGCTGGGTAGGTGGTTTGACCAGATGAACTTAGATTCCAAATGCGGCAGGCTCCCCCAGAGAATAGAAGGACTTCCACCAGTTACAGCATTATTTTTAAAAAAAGACAAAGCACTAATCAAATAAAGATCTGTGATTTTTAAAAAATTCTGTAAAATTATACGCCACAAATATCACTATCTTGTGGCGACTGTTGTATTGTTTCCGATTGTGTCTCGAGATCGGGATTGATACGACGTCTAAATCCGACACTAGATTTTTTTATATGAAGTATGTGATGCTTCAGTGAATGAAACAGTAGAAGAGCGGAAGCGTTCTCCGTGACAACCCATGTGATAATCTTATTTTGGGTTGTCTCACTCCCGGTTCAGGCGCACGGGATCTGCCGTCAGCCGTTCATGAAAATGTTTGCAGCCCGCGCCACAGTTCCCACCAATGGCAGATAAGGCGTAGTCAGCGGCAGTTTGTGTCAATATTTCAGCCTCAAGAAGTTTATCGATGAGACTATGAACAACGGACTCGGTCTACACCACTATAAACAAAAGTTATAAGTGCCCCGTAGTCCGGGCCAGCCGCGTATAGATCAGTGTTTCTATGAGGTAATCTGCTGTGCGTTGTCGCAGGCACTAGACACCCCTCACGGAACAACTCTCCAGTAGTAGCCGACACTGACCGCCACCAGCTAGGCCCCTGTCAGGCAACATCGCCTATCCAGCGAAACCAAACCCCATAAGCTACACTATATCGCCAGTATCAAACCCCGCTAACGCCTGCACCATCATTTGAAAGGTGGAGCTCGACACTTCACGTGACGATTGCGGATCGGGGCCACACCTATAAAACCCCACTTATGCCCTTCACAGCCAACCAAGATGCCATCGAGTAAGTAAATTCCCCCAGATTTCGCTGCCGACGCCGCCAAATGCAGAAATAACGCCATGTTTTGTCATCATCAGCTACTAACCCATCAGTTGGTCGAGTCTATGTCACCTCTGACACCAAAGGGGTGCCCTCGAAATACGGCGATGGCGAGGTCCTCATCGCCCATAACGACCCTTATGCGGTGATCGACGACTTCGTGGCGCTGAGGCTGCCAGAAGACGACGACTTCGTCACCGTCTACACCGACGCCGCTACTCTTTTGAGCCAGCTCCCGTTGTTGCTGCTGCTGGCGTTGAAGGCGGCCCGCGTGGTTCTGCACGTGGAGGTCTCCGGCGACTACGGCGCCGTCAACGCCTTGCGCGACGCTGGGGTCCCCGTGCTTGTGTCTAACGGCAAGAATCTGGCGCAAATTGCCACCTTGGCCTACAACTTGGCCGGCCGTTTGAGCACGCCAGTGTACCACTTCTACCCCACCTTCCAATCGCAATTCGGCGACGTCAACATCTTGGACAAGGTGAGAGACTTGGAAGTCAACGACATTGCTCTGCAACTTCAAGTGGCGGCCTTCCCTCGCCTCAACAAGGTGACCGGGGCTCACGCTGTGTTGTTGTTGGGCGATGCCTCTGCTGACGCGGTCCTGGCAGCGACTAGCCACAACGTGCTGTTGTTTGCCGTGCAAATCTACCAACCGTTCGATCTTGCTCTGTTCTTGTCGAACGTCCCCGCTGAGGTTGAGACCATCACTCTTGTCACCCAGCTGACCGGCTTCACCCCTTTCATCATTGACTTCTTCCAAGACTACTCGCAATACCAGGCTCTCAAGAACTTCACCCAGGTTGTTGGTGCTCAGTTCGCTTCGTCGGTGGACTACGAAGATGCCTTCGGTAAGATCGTTTCCAACGCTGCTGCTCCCACCCCCAAGCAAAACGTCACTTACGGTAGCGACACCGGCGCCAAGCCCAAGGTGGTGCAATTAGCGCTGGCTCAAGCTTTGGAACAACCCTACATGAAGATGTTGCAACTGGTCGACGCTTCCAACCCTCTCACTATCCTCAATCAAAGTACTCTGGCGCTGGTGCTGACAGCTCCCGAGTACGGGTACGGGGCGTTCTTGGCGGCCAAGGACCAACGCACTAACTTGGAAGCGGCGGTGTTGCTGGCCGTCCAAGACAACAAGTTCGTCACCAAGGACAATACCAAGCTCCTTGAACTGTTGCTGGAATGGCTTGTTCAACTGAAAGCCGGCACCGTTGACGCCGAGCTTGTCTCCACCATCATTGAATTGCTCGAACTGGACACTCTGTCGGCGCTGAAGCCGTTGTTGGAACTCAAGGAGCTGTTCGCCATTGGCCGCAACTGGTTGGTTGGTTCTGACGCCTGGGCGTTCGACTTGGGTGCCCTGGGGGTGCACTCGGTCATTGCTCTGGGGCAAAACATCAACATGTTGGTGATTGACTCTGAACCTTTCGCCGACAAGAAGGTCGATGGTTTCCGCAAGAAGGACATTGGTTTGTACGCTATGAACTACGGCGGAGTGTACGTGGCCCTGGTGGCGATCTATTCGCTGTACACTCAAGTGCTCCAAGCTTTAATCGAAGCCGAAAAGTTTAACGGGCCCTCGGTGGTATTGGCTTACTTGCCTTACAACAAGCTGACCGATCTGACCCTCACGGTGTTGCAAGAAACCAAGAAAGCTGTTGACCTGGGTCACTGGCCCCTCTACCGTTACAACCCGTCCCTCGAAGATGACCTTCAATTCCAGTTGGACTCGCTGAACTTGCGCAAGCAACTTAAGGACTTCTTGGACCGCGAAAACAAATTGACTCTCTTGGCTAAGGCTAACCCAGTGTTGCTGCGCAACTTGACTGCCACCGCCAATACCGATGGTGCCGCCAAGCAAAAGCAAGTGGCCGACGATCTGTACGCTGCTCTTTTGTCGGGCTTGTCAGGTCCTCCCTTGACGGTGTTGTTTGCCTCCGACGGTGGTAACGCTGAAGCTCTTGCCCGTAAGGTGCACCGTCAAGCCAGTGGCAGAGGTCTTAAGCTGGTTGTGATGGCCATGGACGACTTAGCCGTGGAAGACTTGCCCACCGAAACTAACGTTGTGTTCGTGGTCCTGACTTCGGGTCAAGGTGAGTTCCCCGTCAACGGTAAGCAATTCTGGGATGCCCTCAAGGGTCTGACTGACACCGACCTTGCTCTGGTCCATTTCTCGGTGTTCGGGCTTGGTGACTCGGAATACTGGCCTAGAAAGGAAGACAAGCACTACTACAACAAGCCTTCTAAGGACTTGTTTGCTAAGCTTGAGCTTTACGGTGGTCAAGTCCTCGCTCCCTTGGGCCTCGGTGATGACCAAGATGCTGACGGCTTCAACACTGGCTTCAACGAATGGATCCCTCAATTGTGGACGGCTCTTGGCGTCGACAACGTCGACGGTGTTGAAGAGCCCAAGCCTTTGACCAACGAAGACATGAAGGCGGCGCTGGACTTTTTGCGTGGTACTATTGCTGAAGGTCTTCAAGACGAGCTGACCGGTGCTATCAGCGCCACTGACCAACAAATGACCAAGTTCCACGGTATCTACATGCAAGATGACCGTGACATCCGTGAGCAACGTAAGGCTGATGGCTTGGAACCGGCCTACTCGTTCATGGTTCGGGTTCGTTTGCCTGGTGGGGTGGCTACTCCTAAGCAATACCTCAAGATGGACGAATTGTCGGACACTAGAGGTAACGGTACGTTGAAGGTCACCACCAGAGCCACTTTCCAATTGCACGGTGTGGTCAAGCACGACTTGAAGCCGGCTATCCGTGGTATGAACTCGGCGTTGATGGACACTCTTGCCGCTTGTGGTGACGTTAACCGTAACGTGATGTTACTGGCCCTTCCTCACAACAAGAAAGTCCACTCGCAAGTGCTGGCTGACGGTGCGATGATCTCGGAATACTTGTTGCCCAAGACTACTGCTTACCACGAAATTTGGTTGGCTGGCGAAGACCCTCTGGACAAGCCTGGTGACCGTGAGGCCTGGGAAAACCGCGCTGAAGGTCCCACCAAGAAGAAGACGTTGGTGGCTGGTGGCGCCTTGGTCGATTTTGAACCCATGTACGGCGAATTGTACTTGCCCCGTAAGTTCAAGATCTCGATCACCGTTCCTCCTTACAACGATGTCGATGTCTACGCTCACGACATTGGTCTCGTGACCATCGTTGGCGACAACGATGAAGTGTTGGGTTACAACGTGTTTGTTGGTGGTGGTATGGGTACTACCCACAACAACAAGAAGACCTATCCTCGTTTGGGGTCGCTGTTCGGGTTCGTTAAGCGGGAAAACATCCACAAGGCTTGTGAAGCTATCATGTTGGTGCAACGCGACTTTGGTGACCGCACTAACCGTAAGCACGCTCGTCTTAAGTACACCATTGATGATTTGGGCGTGTCCGAATACAAGGCCAAGGTTGAAGAACGTTTGGAATTCAAGTTTGAGGCTGAAAAGCCCTACGAAATCACCTCCAACGTCGACTTTTTCGGGTGGTGCAAGGACGAAACTGGGCTTAACCACTTCACTTGCTTCATTGAAAACGGTCGTATTGAAGACACTCCTGACCTCCCTCAAAAGCAGGGACTCAAGAAGATCGCTGAATACTTGACTACCGCCAAGCTGGGTGAATTCAGATTGACTGGTAACCAACACATCGTCATCCTGAACATTTTGGATGCCGACTTGGACCACGTCAAGGGGTTGATGAAGGAATACAAGTTGGACAACACCGATTTCTCGGCGTTGCGTTTGCTGCTGGCGGCGTGTGTGGCTTTCCCCACCTGTGGGTTGGCTATGGCCGAGCTGGAGCGTTACTTGCCCGTGTTGATCACCAAGTTGGAACTGGCTCTTGAGGACTTGGGATTGCGTCATGACCTGGTGGTGATGCGTATGACCGGGTGCCCCAACGGGTGTGCTCGTCCCTGGGTGGCGGAAGTCGCCCTCGTCGGTAAGGCGTTGGGTGCCTACAACTTGATGCTTGGTGGTGGTCACCATGGTGAACGTTTGAACAAGATCTATCGTATGTCGATCAAGGAAGACGAAATCTTGGAGACTTTGGTGCCGTTGTTCAAGCGCTGGTCGGTGGAGCGTAACGATGGTGAACCTTTTGGTGACTGGGTCATCCGTGCTGGGATCATCAAGCCTACTTTGGAAGGTAAGAAATTCCATGACGACATCCCTGAGGATGCTTAGATATAAATTTATAGATAATGGAAAACGTATGTATTCATATCAACTTTAGTAGGGGTCAATGGCTCGACGAAGCTGACCGTACCTGTTGAATTAAACAAAAACACTGATAGTTCTGGAACAAAGACACTGAAGTCGCAAGCCAAACGCAATCCTTTATTATCGATAGAGCCTCCTTAAACCTCAAGAGGTAGGTCCATAGATTCAATCAATCTTCATCAGCCATTATATCTTGTTTTGCTCCTTCAAGATCATCTCAACGTAGTGCGCCAATTCGCGAGGGTCAACGCCTTGATCCAAGAGGTTGAAACATAACTGTAAGTTCAAATCGGAGAGAACCAACGCGTTGACTCCTAATATTCGAGCGATGTCCACCTCTGAAGTAGACGTGTTCATTGTTGATAGTTCACGTGACAGGGTCTTGCGACTTCCATGCTATTTTTTTATCTATAAGTATGCATTAATATCTACCTGTAAAAAACGGTTGTAGAAGACTCTAAGAGCCATCTACCGTCGTGAAAAAAAAAAACAGATAAGATATCTGCGAGTTGAGGAAGCAAGAACAAATTGCAAACCTCAGAGAGAGTAATAACTGAAGTAGGGTACTCAAGCAAAAGGGGGAATGTGACCCGTAGCCGCTATAAGGCGCGTATAGTTAATCACTTCAAAAGCATGCACATCGTTACAAGAGCCAAGCCGAGAATATTCGGATTAGTACATCCACCAGCACCTGACGCTAAAAGTCTTGCAAGAAGACCACCGCAGTAAAGCGCAAAATGGACACTAGTGTTGTAATGTATCAATTACATTAAATGTCAAAAATTTGCAAAAGGTCCCTTGGCCCAGTTGGTTAAGGCGTGGTGCTAATAACGCCAAGATCAGCGGTTCGATCCCGCTAGGGACCACTTCTTTTTGTCTCCTGAATATCTTATTCCAGTACAAGTCCTAAATCACCGAGGTTTTAGTTTGTCCGACATTTTTTTGTTCCTATACGATATTAAATGGATTCCATTTGGTGGAGCGTATCTTACTTCCATTTTGGGACAGAAGCGCATTATTCAAATAAGCATATAAAAGGCGAAAGCCAATGCAGATGGGACAATCACAAATGTTGTTACCCTTGACGTTGGTATCAATTGCACTTGCAGCACAAATTCCGTTAGTCAAAGAGCAGTCCCAAGGCTCGCTTATGGATGGTCTTTTCGGTGAATTAGTTGACTCTGAAGCCACTCTTGATAAGACTGCGATCACTGAATACGGCAAAGGAGCTTCTCACTTGTTGTACGCGCTGCTGATCAAGCTTCCTGATAACGATGACATCAGCGACATCAATGTCGATCAGACGTTCTTTGGAGGAATTTTGACTTATGCTCATTTACCTCACTTCAGCTGTGTCAGTCATGATGATGACAGGCCCATCGATATCGCCATCATGGGAGCACCGTTTGACACCGCAGTCAGTTACCGGCCGGGAGCTCGCTTTGGTCCTGAGGCTATCCGTCTGGGAGCCCGTCGATTTGGGGGAGTTGGTCATAGTTCTCCCCAAACTAAACCCGGTGAACGTCCCCAGGTACCATACGACCCTGAAAGTCACAACTTCCTGCTTGTTGATTGTGGTGATGTACCAATGTCACCCTTTGACAATCGAGTCGCTTTGAACCAGCTTTATAGAGCCCAAAGGGCCACCCACAAACGGAAAGGAAATGTGTTTTCCACCCCCAAGATCATCACTATGGGTGGTGATCACACTATTGCTCTCATGGCATTGAAGCTGGTCTCGGAAAAGGTAGGTCCTGTGCATGTCATTCATTTTGACTCTCATATCGACACTTGGGACCCTCGTCAGCTTGGAGGTGGCATCACCGACTATATGAAGCTTAATCATGGTACTTTCTTACACTACGCCCATGAAAAGGGATACGTTCACCCCGATAACAATTATCATGTCGGTATTCGGGCTCCCATGGTTGATGAGGTTTTTGACCGCAAGCACGATAGAGAGTGTGGATTTAAAACAATTGAAGCCACGGATATTGACCATATTGGCATCAAAGGCATTGTTAATACCCTTAAGGAAGCCTTCGGAGATGAGCCTGTATATATTTCCGTGGACATTGATGTGTTGGACCCTGCTTTTGCTCCTGGGACTGGTACCATGGAAGCCGGCGGATTTACCTCGCGTGAATTGCTTTCAATTTTGAGAGGTTTGAAGGGACTCAACGTTGTCGGTGCCGATGTTGTTGAAGTTTCGCCTCCTTTCGACACCAACGCTGAGATTACTTCGTTGGCGGCAACTTTCGTCATAGATGAATTTCTCAAGCTTATGATGCACATAAAGAAGTAGAAGTAAATATATACCTTTTAAAGTGAAGTTTATGATGCCAAATGTTTTTTATTCTATTTCGTACGTCATTCTTCCATTTTAGTTAGGGGCATAGTTCTCGATAGCCCTTTAATCGAAAGGTTCGAGATAACTTTCCGCGATAACTCTAGCACGGGCGTTCAAGAACAATTTCATCTCACGGATTTCCTTGTCAACCACACCCATGAATTCGACAATGAAGTCGACCAATTTAGCCTTCAACATCTTCTCAGTGTGGAAGTTGGTCACAAGGAAAGAAAGGTCGTAGCCCTTTATCGGAACCCGCCGTAAAATGAAGAACTGTTCGGCTCTTTGCGTCAAGAACCGGGTAAACATGTGGACCAATAATTGCTCGATTTCGTCGACTTGTTTGATCTTGATCGAAACCCGCACTGAGTTCACCGACGGCTCGATCAAAATCAGCTCGTTCTCGTTTCTGGCGATAACCATGGGATTCAAAATCAACTCAGGCGTGTGGTTGGGCTCGACTTCGATTTCCGGCCGGTTGTGTCTTTCGACCAATTGGGACGAAAAGTCCTCAAGACAGATCGCCGCCGTAAGCGACGCCCGCACCGCCGTCAAGTATGGTTTCAATGATTGCGACTATTGGTTAGTACTCGTTCAGTAGGCTCAACTCAAATAAGGATACGTACCATTCCTGAGGTGTGTTGCGAGTGTCGTGGTGGAGCGTTGGTACGCGGAAAATACCTGTCGCACTACCGACGCCGACAAACGATTGAATCACTGAGAGCTCAGGCCAGAACGCAACAGACGGTATTAAAACAAATGTATTAGGTGAGAAAACTATATAAACTATTACTTTTTGAGAATGGTGATAACATCCTCATCCTCCAATTGATGTTGCAAACCTACAATTTGAGGTTGGTGCTTGACTGAGGTACCGTACACAAGAGCGTTTCGGAAATCTTCAACCAAGGACTTGTGGATGGAGTTACAGAAATCTTCAACCGTACAACGGTCATTCCGCAACACCACCGGCTCATTGAAGTCCGGTAACTTACCCTTGGGCTTGGTGTACACTCTGACCAATTTGAGACGCTCCCACATCATCTCGAGCAAATCGTCAAGATTCCACCCGTTACCTGACGAAATGGGAATAGCATTGGGAATTTTGTACATCAAATCTAATTCCTCAATCAGGAAAGCATCAATTTTGTTAAGAACGTAGATGGCAGGAATGTACTTACGAGCCTTCGCTTCGATAGCATCAATCAAGTCATCGACAGTGGCGTCACATCTGAATGCAATATTTGCCAGGTTGATTTTGTATTCACTCATCACAGCTCTGATTTCATCGTTGTCAAGATGTGTCAACGGCAGAGTGGTGGTGATATTAATCCCACCACGTTCCTTCTTTGTGATGACGATGTTGGGAGGTTCTTTGTTGAGTCGAATACCCATACCTTCTAATTCCTTTTCGATGATCTGCTTGTGATGGAGAGGCTTGTTAACGTCAAGAACGATGAAGATGAGGTTGACGGACCGGGCAACAGCAATGACCTGTCTACCTCTACCCTTACCGTCCTTGGCACCCTCAATAATCCCGGGTAAATCCAACATTTGGATCTTGGCCCCCTTGTATTTGATGACACCAGGGACTGTGGTTAATGTAGTGAACTCATAAGCAGCAGCTTCAGAGTGGGTACCAGTCAACTTGGACAAGAGGGTTGACTTCCCCACTGAGGGGAACCCAACAAACCCAATAGTGGCAACCCCGGTACGAGCGACATCGAACCCTACACCACCACCACCACCACCACCGCTGGAATCAGTCAACAACTCACGCCGAAGCTTAGCCAACTTCGCCTTCAACTGACCCAAGTGGAACGAGGTGGCCTTGTTCTTTTGGGTCTTGGCCATCTCATCCTCGATGGCTTTGATCTTTTCAACGGTAGTCATCTTGAATGTAACGAGTGCAAAAGTTCGCTTCGCGAATCGAAGATCTATATGGTAGAGGTCAACGTGAAAAATCTAAGCATATGCAATAACTTTTAATCTAGCGTGATGAATTAAAGGCTACTCACAAGCTTAAAGCCTAGATACTGTCATTTAAGTTACGCGATATGGGCATGGCTTGTCAAGTTCGCCATTGTTCAATCGAAATCATCGTTTGAGTTTAAATTGTGTTCCAACTCTTAATAATAAAGATACTAATACGAAAAGAAGAGCAAGTATCTTCAAAAATCGTGTTAAGTTGAACGTACTTTGTCAGAAACGCCTTAGACATTCTCTCTTGTACTCAAGTTAACTCCGGCTCGTTCATAAGATGAATGTAAAATCAATTTCTCAAGATCCCTCAAAAGTGGTGGATTCAATTTGATACTTTTGTTTATGTTCAGTTATTCTACACAGGTCTCGTGGTGGACGCCCTCTCCACCCGTCTTCATCGGGTGCGCGGTGGCAAAATACCTTTACCATGCTGCGTCGGTACGACTCGAGAACAACGATCTTCTCGCCCGAAGGGCGTCTCTATCAAGTGGAATACGCCCAGGAGGCCATTTCCAATGCCGGTACCGCAATTGGCATTCTTTCCACTGAGGGTGTCGTGCTTGCATGCGAGAAGAAGGTGACGTCGAAATTGCTCGACGACGACGGGTCTCCGGAGAAGATCTACGTGGTTGACGACCATATGGTGGCCGCTGTTGCCGGGATGACGGCTGATGCGACCATCTTGGTCAATCATGCTCGAGTGCAAGCTCAACTTTACTTGAAGAAGTATGGTGAGCAAATTCCTTGTGAACAATTGATCAAACAAGTTTGCAACATCAAGCAAGGTTACACTCAGCACGGGGGGTTGCGTCCGTTTGGTGTTGCCTTCCTTTATGCTGGGTACGATGATCGCTACGAATTCCAATTATACCTGTCGAATCCGTCGGGCAACTACCTGGGGTGGAGAGCAACATCGATCGGGGCCAACAACTCCGCGGCTCAAACTCTTTTGAAAAAGGACTTTACTGACGATATCTCGTTGAAGGACGCGTGTTTCCTCGCGGTGAAGGTGTTACTGAAGACGATGGACTCGCTGAACTTGAAGCTGGACAAGTTGGAATTTGCCACTTTGAGTAAGACGAAGGATGGCAAGGTTGTCCACAAAGCGTGGCTGCCCAAGGATATCGATGCGCTTATCGCTGACTCGGGGGTATTGGATGACAAAGATCTGGATGAGTAGTTTTACTAGTAGTAATGATAATGATAGAGCATGCAACTGCGTAGTCGAAAAATCCGGGGTAGCCTTACGATACATCGGTCACTTAAATATTTGGTGATTTATTTGCCAACCCACGGTGGTATTGTGAGTTCGGTAGAACTTGTATTTCAGAGACGATGGACGCATCGAGCGACTCGTTGTACCCCGAGTGGAAAAATGACCTATAAAAAATTCGTCGTATTTTTCATTGAGCTTTGTTCTCAGGCAAAGACACGTTAGATTCACCTTCCCGAAACTGACGTTAGCCTTTGCAGCTCTAGCGTGGTATACCCGAGGAGTCTCGGAGGAGTTAAGCTGCCGCGTCCTACATTTGTCTGCAGGACACTTTATAACAGTGACGCAAAAAACTACCCTTGACATTCAAACGCTTCAGCTACTCCAATGTCCTACAACCGAGGCGGCCTGTACTACGGCCCGCGATATACCGGTTCGTCTGGCTCGGACAAACGAAGTCCACCCGAGCCCACACCCGGTCAACTGAGTACCAGTGGCGGAGGACTGTACTCGAGCTCCCAGCGAAGAGACTACTACGGCGCGTACCGCTCTGGCAGCGGGTCCAATGCTTCTAGTGGCAGCTCAGGCCTTGCGGGAAACTCTGGAAAGTACTCTAAGTACGGGCTGGACCGCGACCGTGAACGTGAACGGGATCGTGATCGCGACCGTGATCGCGAGCGGCGCCGTTATGAAAGCTATCAGAAGCACCTGCAACGATACGACCAGCGTTATGACAAATATTACGGAGGTGGAACTGACTCTTACAAACCACTGCGACGGCGGAGAGGGGGCCGAGACGACCGCAGACGAGAAATTCGAGACGACCGCCGAGACTCTCGAGATGAGCGACCTAAGGAGAGTGAGCGCCGTGAAGATGGTCGAGATGACCGAAGGGACTCCAGGGACGAACGACGTGACTCTCGCGATGATCGTCGGGAAAACGTGGATGAACGCCGTGGCCTGAGAGATGAGCGCCGCGACAGCCGTCGTGACGATCGCCGAAACTTGGAGAGACGAGACTCGAAGGATGGGAGCAAGGACCAACGTGACTCTCGATCTCTTAGTCGAAGAAACAGTCATGTCGAGCCCCGAGACAGAGAACAAACTCGATCCAAATCTGAAGTTCGCGACAATAGTTTCGTGGATCTCCCCCAAAAAGCACCACACGAAGCTTCAAATGCATCCACGTTACCTCGCGGACCTTCGGCAAGTACCACTTCACAAGCCAACACTTCGAAGGCTGCGTTCAAGTTGGGTGATGAGCCTGAAAGACCAAGCTTCCCAGCAGAACCGAAGAAAAAGCTGTTCAGTGAATACAAACTGTTAAAGCAAAAGATGGTGACTGAGTCGGCAACCCTGGTCGAGAACTTGTCCTCCCGCTCTGCGTCGAATGACAAGCCTGTGTCAGTCATAGAGGATGACGAGGGAACAAGTTCTAACAGTGTCGCAACAAAGCAAACAAAGCTGCCTGCAACTTTGGAAAAACACGACGGCAACAACAACTTGTTAAAACCAAACGACAATTCTAAAATTGCGCCTTCGGGTAGTTTGTCCAAATCACCTGTGGAGCAGTCCGCAAACGCCAAAGATACAATTAAACACGTTGAGCCCGCGAAGCCAAAACTGTCACTGGATGATCTTATTGCTAAGGGCTTACAAGAGGCTTCGTCCAAAGAGCTGCAGTTGTCAACCGAGCAAAGGCCTTCTCCGCTATTAAAGCCAATTGTTGATTTGGCTAATATCACAGAAGCCGCCAAGTCTTCGAATTCTGATAAAGATGAAGAGGAGAAAGAGAGAGAGAAGAAAACAGAAGAGAACAAAGAGGTTGTGAAGAAAGAGGAACTCCAGAAAGAGGAACTTCAGAAAGAGGAACTTAAGAAAGCGGAACTTGAAGATTCAAAGGACGAAGGCATGATTGATGACTCAAGGGATAAGTTTGAAGTACCACAATCTAAGGGCAAAGAGGATATAGTTAAGGAGGAGGAAATGTCGACCACAAATGAAGTTGGTCAAAACCTTCCGGATAGTCTCGAATCAGCAGAAAAGACGCAAATGACTCCAAAACGCGTCCCTGCCACGCCCCTCAAGATTGACTCCTCTTTCGATACACTGACGTTGTCCCCCGTCAAGGATACTCCCAAGCCGGATCTGTATTTCCATGCTTTGGGTACTGGTGTTCTTGACGCCTCCTCGAAGCCCGATTTGAAGAAGCACATACTGGAACCCACAAAACAACGGGATGTCGTGGACTCTGATACCGAGACGGTCGCTGGCGATTCTCCTCCTCACTTTGACAAGGCTAAGCAGTATATCCGCAAAAATGAGAGTGATAGATCCCGTCTCAAACGCAAGCATCGCAATGTTTTACCTGACGAGGAAAGCTTTGGGGAAGTTGACGACGAAGATGAAGATGAAGGCGAAAATCCCTCGTTGAACAAGAGACCCCGCCCCGCTGACGCTCGATCTCTGGAGAGCTTGGCCACATCAAAGCCGTATAAAATCAAGCGTGACTCTGGTGGAAGAACCCTTCTTCAACGTGCTTGTAAAAAAGGGGACTTGCGACTCATCAAGGAATATCTTGCTCGTGGAGCTGATGCAAACGAAAAAGATTTTGGTGGTTTCACTTGTTTGCATGAAGCAGCGCTTGAAGGTAACACTGAAGTTGTTGAACTTCTCTTGAGTCACGGGGCCAATGTAAACGCCAAAGCTGACGCTGTGGGTGCAGGTGAGACTCCTCTTATTGATGCTGCCGAAAATAAGCATCTTGAGACTGTCAAGTGTCTTTTGCGGCATGGAGCTGATCCCACAATCTATAACATTGATGGCCTTAATGCGTTAACGAAAATTCTCAATGATCACGGTGACGAAGACGGTTATGAGGACATCGTTGCTCTTCTTGAAAAGGCAATTGAAGAGCGGCCTCAACAAGAAATTGTGGCATCAGCGGAAGCCGCCGATACAAGAGCTGATGCTCCTCGACAAGTTATTGATGATCCTCATGACATGTATTTTGCTGATTTGCTTCGTAAAAAGCAAATATATAAGTACGCTGCTGAAGGTACCAAGGAGCAAACGGCAACATATTTCGTCCAGGGTAATCTGCTTTCTGCTAAGCCTGACATTCTCTTTTTGGCAGCAAGAAATGGTCATTCGGAACTTGTTGATATCATCCTTGGGTTGGATCTGCTGGGTTTCGATTTGGACACGGAAAATGATTGTGGCACTACGGCCTTATTGGCGGCGGTTGGACGTGGTCATCTAGATACCGTTGAGCTGCTTCTTTCTAAAGGAGCTGATCCATTCAAGATTCGCCATTCTGATAATCGGAATGCTCTCCAAATCGCCCAAACTGCTATCAAGTACGACCCTAAGGAAGTTGTTTTAATCCAGCAGTATATGGATAAGAAGAGACCCCAGGTTCCTCTGCGGAGTACCTCGAAGAATTTCGTACGCGCCCATATGAAGAGCCTGCTGCGCGCACCTCTGATTGCTCCAAGTGATGATGAGGAAGATAGCAACAACGATGAGGATGTTAAATCTAAGAAGCACGGGCAGACTATTGAGCACACTCGTCATGAAGTTAAATCGGAGGATGTGAAGCCAAATCTCGACAATGAGAGTCAACCAAGTGGAGATGAAAGTAATGACGAAGATGAAGAAGAACAGTTGATAGTTGTACGCAAGCGTAAGCTGAGGGATCGTGATCAGAACGACGGTCGCGAAGCTAAGCGATCGCGACTGGAGACACTTTCCAAGGATGAAGCATCACCTCCTAGACGCGTGGCCACTGCACCTACTGGGGGTTCTTTACTGCCACAACCCCAATCAACAGCACAGGGTTTAGCCGCTGATGACCGAGAGAAGCTGGCCCTGCCGTCTCCTCATCCGGAGCATATTCCTCGCGAACGTGACGCCGAGCAGGCCCGCGCCTGGCAGCAAAAACAAGAAGCGAAGAAGAAAGCTAGACGAGACATGTTCCTCAAGGCCGAGCGTGAAAAAGAGCGTTTACGCCAACAGGAGATCGAAATGAAGCATAAGGAAGAGCAACGTGTTGAGGAAGCTAAATCGTTGGAGCGTGAGCGCCAAGCTCATGAAGCTGAGCAACATTGTAAGCTTATCCAGGAAAAGCGTCTCAAGTTGCAGCAACAATTGGTGAAAGAAAACTACCCGGAGGGACTTCTCGCTGCACTTGGTTTTGACGGTACTGTTGGTGAACGTCTAGATCGGTTTGGACCATTGTACGTGTTTGAGAAGGGGGATAAGCGCTATGTGGTTGATTTGCAATTGGCGCTTATGTTTGGACTTCCTGTGTCACTGATTGATGTTGAAAACAAATCTCCGTTGCAGACTGAGGATAAACAGCGCATATGGAGATTTTTCTACCGAATTATTGGTGGTTCCGACTCAATTGAGGAAGGTTGTGTCAAGTTTGGCCATTTGCTTACGCATTTTTTGCCTGAAACTGAGGTAACTAAATGGGCCGATGAAAATCTGGTTTCAATCAAGCAATCGTTGAAGGTTGCAGTGGACTTGAATAATTTGGAATTGCCACGAGAATCCAGAGCGGTGGTGGTCGATCAAGGTGATGATGACGATGTAATTGTTGACGAAAAGGCGGTGGAAACAAATTGTTTTGTGCCACCCAATTTGAGGGGAAGAAAGGATGCAATGAAGGTATTGCAAATGGTTACGATGCTGTTGTGGTAATATTAATGAGTTATGATAATACAAGCGCGCGATTTTTGAATAAATCAGAGTAGATGTTAAGACTCACTCAAGTACATGATTATCAAATGCTTGAGCCTTTCAGCTAGTTAAAAAATTTATTCAGGTAACTTGAAATGATCAAGAGAATTTCCTATAATTTAAAACAAAGTAATTCGAATGTTGAGTACCACTACAATGTCAGCAGAGTTAGTTTTCTGCTTCGACGTCGATGAGTTCACAGACGCCGTTTTCGTCGCCTACTGCAAGTTCAACAATTCTTTCACTCACGTCTTGCACCGGTACCATGGGGGCATCTATACCCGCCAGTCTACCCATGTCGGTGTCCATAAGGCCGGGAAGAACGCAATTGACTCTAACTTTACCGTTGAGTTCATGCGCCAAAGACTGCGAGAACACCGCAAGAGCCCCCTTAGTAGCAGAATACACGGTCAGGCCGGACTGTACGCAATGATCAGGTATCGCGAGCTTTGACAGAACGTTAACGATGGCAGGGCTTATATTTTCCCGCTTACCATTAGCCATCAATGGCTTTATTGCCTGCTTCAGTAGCTTTAACGGGCTGGTCAAATTGGTAGCTATAGTTCGTTCGATGTCTTTATCAGCCATCAGCACCATAAGCAGGGCGGGGGCAATGCCAGCACAGTTCACCAAATAGGTAACCCCGGTCCAGTCAATACTGACGTCGCCCTTGGAAAGGTCTGCAGCCACGGTGGCGTGACCCAATCCAGGAAGGCTAGCGATCGCGGCATCGAGATTGGATTGGGAGCGAGACACTAGCGTGACGGGAATGTTTCGCTTCGCAAATGCTTGAGCCACTCCGAGCCCTAAGCCCCGTGATCCTCCAGTGATCACCGCTTTCATCGTAGGTAAATGCGGAATGACCCTGGCATGAGACCAGTACCGGGGTATATTGTGCGCCTATGAGCA
Source organism: Diutina rugosa (assembly GCF_008704595.1). NCBI lineage: Eukaryota > Fungi > Ascomycota > Pichiomycetes > Serinales > Debaryomycetaceae > Diutina > Diutina rugosa. Next base: position 126,357 of record NW_022995114.1, on the reverse strand, counting down.
AGGAAGCAAATGACATGCACCTAACGGGAAATAGGAATGCCGCCGTTATGTAGACTTGCTTAGGACGGTGTCACCGGTGCGGGGTCGGTGGAGGGCAGTGACGGGTACGCCACCTCGTGATTGCGAACTACAGTGTGGTGGATCCTCCATCGAAGCGAGAGGGCTACCCCGGATACGGCTGTCGTCGCTAATTACCGAATCCGTTCCGTCTGTGGCCGGGAACGACCTGTAGCGTAGCCCTGAGCCTCAACAATTACTGTTAGGCTGCGTTTGCGCTCGTACCGATCCCACGTGACCGCAGGCCCCAACACCAACATCTTCACGTCACTTAAGCCCAACCACTCGCGACCCCAACCAAAGCCAACGCCTCCTCAAGTTTACCGGTCAGTAACGTTGTTTGCGAAGACCCTTCGATGAACTCGTTTAAGCTCTTGGCTAACCGGATCACCGCCTACAGCCCCCCTCTTCAAGATGGCGCCGGCGAGGAGACGGAGGGCACTGTTTGTCCCGAGGTCACGGTTGATCAAATCGAAGACAAAGACGATCCTCTACCGAGTCCAACCCCACGAGAGCCCGAAGAAGATGCCGTTCCCGGCAGCGATGACGCGTCGGTGGAACAGGAACTGGTGTCTTCTCCCGAAGGACTGCTGTGGACATCGCGAGTCATCATGGCCATACTCTTCTTCCCCAATTATATGATCATCCATCCGATTCTTCTTATATACCATTTTGTTGCCATTCCCTCATGGTTTACACTGAAGAAGACGATGGCCACCGATGTGGTCGTCGAGGAACCGAGAATGCCTGCGCCGGCGCAGACTTCCCTTCGCTCCCAAGTGCTTACTGCCCTGCGACCTCGCTCCTCGCTGGTGGCGCTGGATGACTCGGTCGATATCAGTGAGCCAGCAGAATCATACGTCGACCCAGTAAAGCTGCTGCTGTGCACACAAAAATACATCATCCCGTCACCATTGCGGCTATACCCACGTTCTCGAAACCCTGAACGGCCGAAGCCTCGAAAGAAGTTGGTTCTTGATTTGGACGAAACTCTCATCCATTCGCTTCTGCGGAGTCAGCCGCGTCTGGCATTTAGTGGAGCACCACTGCCGAAAGTCATCGAGATCCAATTGAACGGACTTGCTAGTCTTTACTACGTCTACAAACGCCCTCATTGCGATTACTTTTTGCTGGAAATCAGCAAATGGTACGAACTTCAGATTTTTACCGCATCTGTACGGGAGTATGCTGATCCTATCATTGATTGGCTTGAAAATACTATCCGGGCCAAGCGGCGAAACTTACGGGATACGCCAGTATTCACCAAGCGCTACTATCGTGACCATTGTACGCTCCGTAAAGGCGTGGGCTATGTCAAGGACTTATCAAAGTTCTTCGCAGCCGACGAACTCAAGTCTGTGGTGATATTGGACAATTCACCTGTACTGTATGCATTGCATGAAGACAATGCGGTAATGATTGAAGGTTGGATCAATGACCAACATGACCGCGATCTTTTAAACCTTTTGCCTATGTTGCGGCTGCTCAGTCGATGCATTGATGTTCGTTACATCTTAGGTCTCCGCAGTGGTGATAAGATGTTTGGTCAAGCTAATCCCATTAGGAGACCCTGAACCATCTAGCTGAAAACTTAATGATTATAGACCGCCCCCAATTATTGGACACTTTTGAATTTGCATAGTGTGAGACCCTATCTTGAACTTACGGGGCCACCCAAAAATAAACACATTTCATTTCTTAAACCGTCATACACGGCACTCGTAAATTTTAAGGCTCATCATCAATCATGTCGGTCACGCCAAATGTATAATGGACTATTTTGGAGGGGCATAAGCACAACACTTTTCAAAAGCAAGCAATAATAGAGACACTCCGAATAAGGTAACCAAATTAGACTAGCTGATGGCTATTATTGTTCTATTGCGTGATCAAGATGATCGTTACAGATAATTTTTATAGTCATGTATTACCTGGATCAAAATCCAGAGGTATTTTCAAAAATTTCCCTAAAATCAAGCTAGATATCAAAAAATCAAAAAAGCAAACTAATGTCTAAGTTTGAAGAAGTAATAAGGCTCCAGGCCTTGCAGAAGCACCACTAGTACATTCTGTTGAATTCTCTCTTTTGCTTGGGGGCACCAGTAGCAGCGGGAGCAGGAGCAGGCGCCGCGCTTTGGGTAGTAGTGCCAGCTTTGTTGCCACCGAACAAGCTCAAGATGAAGTTGATGACGGAGGTAAGAATTTTACCAATGTTGGCACCGATCCATTGGAAGACCTTTTCGACGTAACCGTTTTGTTGAGCCCAGGTCCAGATCGAACTCACCAACTTAGACACCACCGACAAAGCCAGCTTGAGCAAGTTCTGGACTTGTTCCGGGTTGGTCTTAACCCAGTTGATAACCCAGTTGAACACCAGTTGGATGATGCCAGAGTTCCAGATGGCCTTGATAATGGTGCCAATAGTGTCAACGAAGTCACGAGCCGAGAGGTCGTTGGACATTTGAAGACGTTCAAGTTCGTCCAACATTCTCTTAGTTTGAGCCTTGCCAGTAGCAGCGGCGGGGGTGGTGTCAGCAGACTTAGTGAAGAGACCCAAGATGGCGTTAAGCACGTACTTAAGCCCGTTGAAAAGGGCATCCTTAATAGTTTGGTTGTTCCAGATAGCCTTGAACACCAGTTGGATGATACCCGAGTCCCAGACAGACTTGATAAGACCAGGCAAAGCCTTGAGCAACAGTTGCAAAAGCGCGCTCCAGTCGAAGTCACGTTGGGCCAATTCAGCGGCGTAGGCAACAACATCGATTTCACCAGCTTCACGCTTGGTGTTAAGGACAGCGACCAAGTTGTCAATGGCACCGAGAACATCATTGAGTTCAGCACGCTTTTCCAAGCCCTCTTCGACAACGACGGGAGCAGGGATGGCTTGAGCCAGGACGGAGGCGGCAGCAACAGCGGCAACAGCGGCAGTGGAGAACTTCATGATGTTGTAGAGAGTGAGTTGTTGTTGATGATGATGATGAGAAGAAGAAGAAACTAGGAATTTCGAGCGTTACTTATACTCCCAGACTGTGGTAGCGAAATGGTCGTTTTGGAGCCTACCTTCCTATTTAGGAAGTCGCCTCGAACGGTGCGCTAACGGACATTAGTCCACATTAGCATGAAGCATGTCGCCGCCTGGTAGCCCGCTACTGGCATCATTTCGGCTTTGTGTCTCGTAAATATGCATGTCGCTTTTTTGACGGTAACCTTCAGAAAAATGTTGACTCGTCTACCCCAAAGCTCAGGCCAAGCGTCACCATTGCTTCAATGCGCTGATACAAATGGTTAGGAAACGTAAGGTCATTTCTCAAACGCGTGACTAAGCTGAATATCAGCAGCAAACAGTGGTGAGCAATATTACGAGTGTGGCTCTCGTCATCATGAAGGAGCGATATCAGGTCGCAAAGACCTATGCCAAGCTCACAAAGTTTAATGCACACTCCCGGGCCGTTACTTTCAAATGCAAATAAGGATAATGAAGAGGTATCCTCCAAAAAGCTGTACGCTACATGGATGGGGAATAATACCAGCAACAGATCAAACCCGTGCGTTTTGTCAACTAAGATGCCTTGACGGTTACACATATGCCAGCATAGCATTTCCATCCAATACTTCAGCAATAATAGATTCAACTTCTGCGTCTCACTCATGTCGTCGCTAACTTCTATCAGTTGAAGCTGGAATTGCACATCGATGACCCATTGACGCCGAAGCTCCTTCAGTCCTACCCCGTATTGGATTATCAGGTCAAAGAACAGCTTATGTGGGATGGAAAACACCTTCACAAGTTCGCCAAACCCATTAAGAAGTTGTTGGTATTCCTCATCAGCCAATCGAGGGTGGGCAATCATTGATTCGAGAATGGGAGGCATGCGATGAGAAATAGAGATGAATCTCTCTGTGACAAGAAGTAGATAAAACACTTTGCGGAGAACATGGGCTCTAGCTGGCGTCAATTGAGCGTAGGTAGATTCAACGTCAAGCCGTAATATTTGAGCTGTTGCAATCGCCTGACGAAGATACGCGATTCCCGCTGATATACCCCCCTTGACATTAATCAGATGAACATACATGAAGAAGTATATGAGGACTGCATCCACCAGTGGTGTCCCGTTGAGATCTAGTTGGTAGATCATTTGCTTGGTCTCAATGCCAAATTTAATGGGGTCAAATCCATCAGGGACAACGAGCAGGGTGGGAGGGGAAGTGAGGAATTGTAATTGGATGCTAACAGCGGCTGCAATTGACACCGCTAACGTATACGCAGTCATGTCTGAAGGAATTGCCAAAATCCTTGGAGAAAGCTCGGGCACCAGTACCACAGGATATATGCCATAGTAATAAGCCTGGTATAGATGAAGAAATGGTAATAACTGCTCAGGTGTGAATTTTGGCTCAACGCTGTGATCCACCATCACCGCAACCTGTTTGGCGAGTGCATCCACCTGAGCCCTAGTCTTCTCCCGTAAACGTTTGGGACCACTTTTGCGCCGAGGCCGATTGTAAGAACAGATGATTTTGTGGGCAATACATCGATCACACGGGTTTTGGGTATTGCATCGGACTTTTCGAACAGCGCAAGCATCACAAGGACGAGTGTACTTTCCACGTGTTGTCGCCATTTGATTAGACGTATATGACTGAAAATTAATGAATCACAAGCCAAGACTCTAAATTATCGTAATGGCGGTGCCTTTCAAGAGGTGTAGGACTCGCTGGCGTCAAGCCGTAATCTGGGGTAGCGTTGATGGTCACCCGCAATTATTCTCGGAAATGCCGGATCCGCGGTGCGACTCCCGCTATCTACTGTGACACTCAAAAGCGGAGATGGCATTGACGAGAAAGCTGCGAAAGGCATATACGGGGGTGGGTCTAGTTTACGTCGTAAAGGATTTCCTTGCAGATAGCCACGTTGAGGCGGACAGCAAAAATACCGGCTTAGACCCTGTTGCAGCCGCAAGTGGCCTTGATGAACGTTAACTCCTTTGTTACCCTTCAAGGAAATGTTCGCTGCGCTTCAGCCTCGTCTCACGCGAGGCAAGTATTATTGTGGCTTATAGGAGCGGCATCAACTACCCCACAATACCGATTTTTCCCCAAATGGTCGTTTCTTTTATGCCCGCTTGTAATATACGACACTGACGTTTGATTCATGGCCGTTTTGGCTCATTGTTGACTCTGGACCTAACCCAGTGCGTCGAGCCCCCGCTATGCACCGGGTGCCTGTCACCCCCGCCAAAGTCGCAAGGAGGGGTAGATCACGGCGCTACCAGGCGCACGCTTTTTGAGATTTACCCCAGGGCTGTCTAATCCGACGTCATGTTCGTCACCTTCGACCCGTCGCTCTCGGCCATAGACCGCCAGATATCGCTAGCCGACGGTAACAAACGCACCCGGCTGAAAACTGGTTGCACCACCTGTCGCCGACGGAAAAAGAAGTGCGACGAGACCCGTCCACGCTGCAATTATTGTGAGGCACGGGGCCTTGCGTGTGAGTGGGGGATCAAGCGGGTAAGCTTCGAATCGTTGGAAAACCGGGTTCACAAAGCGAAGCCGGCGAGGAATCGAACCTCCATATCCCCAGATAAATGCCCCACGCCAATTGCCATTGATTCTCATGGTGAATCTCACTTTGAAACCTTGATCACCCCCGAACCCATACTTGGGGTGGAGCCGATGTCCGTGACCGATACAAACCCGACAATTGAGGTGAGTAATTCTCCAGCTTCATCGCATTTAATTGATCAATTAACCGATCAACCTCTTGAGTTGAGTACATCGTTGACGCAAATCCAACCTCATGAATACCCGGAATTTGATTTCAGCTTTCTCATTGAGCCACTGCTGGTCGCAAACTTATACTTAGATGATGCTGGCATCAACTATCTTCATTACTTTGAACACGAAGTGGCTCCCCTTCTTTCGGTGCTGCCATCAAGTTCAAATTACTTTCTCAAAACATTTTTTGCCGCTGCCCACGATCATGAGCTGATTTCGCAAGCAATAGCTGCGTGGGGAGCATTATTCCGTGATCATGACATCGATATCGTCAACGAATACCTCGGGAAAGCCCGAAATCTGTTGGTTCGCGCGAATAAATCTAGTGCTGACGCTGATCTGGCCCTGTTATTCGTGCAATTTGCATTCTACCTCATTAGTTTGGGAATCCAGGTATGCCTGGGCGATGTCCACAATTGGTATGGCTTATTCAACAAGTGTGTGGGCATTCTCAAAAAAGTTGGCGGCGTGAATAAGTTTTTGGAGCGATACCAATACTCTAACGATGCCAAGTTTCTTGTGGCAAATTTCCAATGCCATGATATAATGCTGCTGACTGGCGCTACCGTGTGTAGTATCAACAGCTACCTGGATGTCGTACGAATTTTGGAATACTCTGAAGATTATGGTGTTGATCCCTTTCAAGGGTGTACTCAACCTTTGGGATTACTATTGGGAGAGATGACAAATATTTACCAAAACTTCCGCTCTACACGAGATGAACTTGAACTTCGCATGGCTCGTGTGGATGTCGACAATAGCGATCTTTCATTCGCTCGTCTTCAGTATTATATGGAAATCGAAAAGCAATACAATTCACTATTGATTCGAGTGTCCAATGCCAAGCCTCTCAATAACTTGGGCCATATTGATTCCCCGCTGGAACGAAGCGCCCATATGAAGCTTTTCGAGGTGTTCCGCAATACTTGCAAGCTCTTTCTTCTTTTGTACTTCAAGCAAATGGCACCATCGGCAATTGATATCCAGCAGATTCTTTTGAGTCAACTTCAGTTAATGGAGGGCTTGGCGGTGATGCCTCGTCTTGTGCTGTGTCTCAATATGGCTATCATAATCAGCGGGGTCGCAGCTCTGACCGAGTATGACCGAGATCGTATTCAACGTCTTGTAGACACGGTCTACGAGAATTACTCTGTGGGTAACGTTCGCCGTATTCGGGAATTATTACGGATTATCTGGCGTCGCAATCCGCAAGGTAACATTGTTGTGGATTGGATGGAGTTATGCAACGAGTTGGGTTGGAACTTGAGCGTATGTTAACGTGGGGCGGTTTAGGCGACCCGCATTAGGATAGACAATAAAACGTTTCTGTACCTAGGAATTAAGGTTCCGAATATGGAATGTCGTCAATTCGTTGACGATTATTTTTTATGCTTTTATTTTTAGCTCAGTGACTCCTATCACCTCACGACGTCTCGACGCGTGTATCGTCACAAAAACTGGCAGTTCAGCTTAATACTTACTCAAGAACAGCTACGTTTCTCTGTGTTAAGGGTCTAAAATATACCAAATATCACCACCAGGAAAACCTTGTATCTACCTGAATTTGCGAGACTACCAGATCAAGTCATCCTATTGTGAATAATACGCGTCGGCAATTGTTAAGTGACACAAAATGTTTGATAACTTCAATCACCGGCATACCTCGATAGGGAAGTTATGTGAGGAGCCGTACCGTAGAATAACAAGTACTCAAGTTGAGCCATACTACCTCTTTGGACTTTGTGACCTGCTGGGTGGGGAGCTCGGGAACTCCGGGGTTACCCTGTTCACAACTTGAGTCGTATACCCAATGTGGGTCATCAGTAAACTGAGACATATTTTGAGAGACGTTCTACGATAACCCAACGTATTAACTTGCTAGCTTTCGTTCGTACAACCAGACCTGAAACATCGATTGAAGAGCTTTATTAAACCACATACCTATTACTGAAGCAAGATATGCCTGACTGGTACCGAAGGAAATTCCAACTTTTAGGTGAAAGGACCTTGACGTATCGCGAGGAGATCGATCATGAATTGGACAATTTGTATCTCCTGACAAGCTCATATAAACAGGAGCATCATAAGGGGTGCAACAAGTGCACTGTGGTGCCCCATGTGTGGATGCATTCCGGAAGTGTATTCGATTGAAGCTCGTTTGACATGTATTCAGAATGATGGGCCCACTTCACACTGACATAATCGCAAAGTGGGAAGACAAGTAACGCTCAGGAAGTTTGCTTCAGCCTTACGAGATGCTCCAACAATACAACGACATTTTTGACGATGTATGGGTTGATGTGCGTTCTTGTTCATGGAGCTTTCGGCGCCTCCGCAATGAGCCAATGTGTATTCAGTTTCGGAGATCGCTTTATTTGAGCTTTCGTGTTTGTGTCTATAACTATCCTAGTGTGACCATATCCGCACCATCTTGTCCTTGCCCCCGGAGCCAACGCGAGCCCCATCTACCAGCCAGTCTACTGCAAATACCTCGTCGGCATGGCCCGGTAAATCCACCTTGAGTTTGCGCGTCCGAATGTCCCACACCTTGAGAGTGGTGTCCTTCAGCGCACTCACCAACAACCGATTGTCAGCAGACCAAGCAGTTTGGTACACAGGAGCAACGTGCCCTCTGAGTGTGCCTATGAAAGTACCTTTGAGCCCGTCCCACACCTTGATCAGGTTATCAAACAGAGACAGTACAACATAACGCCCGTCCGGCAGGAACAGGACATGGTTGACAAGCTTTTGATGACCCGTCATGCGGGTAACCGGCTTCAGCAGTTTCAAAGGTTCCCAAAAGTACATAGTGAAATCGTCCAGAGCCAGGACAAGTCTCTCGCTCAATTTACCGTTCACCATGGCAGCTTTTTCGTATTGCTCCTTGGCCTTTCGCCTAAGTTCAGCCGGCAGCTCCTTGCGAGCCAGCAGTCTCGTCAGAGTGTGATCGAAGCCACCTTTTCGAAGCACGTAGTCAGTAGAAAGCGACAAGTGGTTCACCCAGTGAGCGTGCAGCTTGAGAGTCTGAATGCACTTGCCCTGAGCACTCATGTCCCATGCCTTGATGGTTTTATCGTGAGAAGCCAGGTAGACTATGTTAGATCCACTCCATTTCACACACAGCACGGCGTTAGTGTGTCCACTCATCAGGAAGAGGCATTGGGTGTGGGTAGTGTCCCACACTCGAATGGTACCATCTTTCAGTCCCAGCACCAACCGAGGAGTTTCCGATTCTTTCGTCAAATGTAACGGTTCCCACGCCAACGACGAAACCCATTTGTTGTGACCAGTCAACGGCTTACCGATGGGTTTACCTGTGTTAGCATCCCAAAGCCTGACAGTGCTGTCCATAGATCCAGTAGCGATCATAGAGCCACACGGCGAATATGATACCACCAAGACGAAGTTGGTATGGCCATTAAGCGTGAAAAGAGGCGTTTGCGTCAAGCAATCCCACACGCGGGCGGTGCTGTCACCAGCACCAGTGCACAAACGGCCAGAATCGTTAGGAGCAAACTGAGCGCAAAGAATCGTCAGACCATGACCAGCAATGGCAGCATTTGACCTGGTGATAGGTCTAACTTTAAATACTGCACGTGGAGTGTACACGAGGGTCAAGAAATCTTCAGTCGTTTTGATGCCAGGTTTGAGTACCAGGTGATAAAGAGTACTTTTGATGTCGACAAGTGATTCGGAACCATCTTCATTGTTAAGAACCAGGAAAGTGTAAGGGACGGGTTCGTCTGTTTCACCTTGGATTTGATTCAACAATTCTTCAAGTTGTTTCTCGGTGATGCCCCCAGGCACTCGAAGCAGACTACCCACTTGTTCACCCAGATCAGCAGCCTGGAATTTGATGAGCACATGAGGTAAATCCTCTGGCACGAGATCGACCTCTCGAACCTGCTGGGCCTCCTTTTTCTGTCGCTTGTTTTGGGGGGGGACGACAGTGGCCATGTCGACTTATTGAGAGGAAGTGATGAGATGAGATGCGATGCCTCACATAGATAATAACCAACAACGAACAAACTTGAAACTTCGACAAATTAACATTTACCAAAAGGTCCATTTACTAATCGTAATATCGAATGTGTGTATACTGAATGTTACCTGATAATGATACTACTCAAATCCAAAGAGAAAATAAGAAGAAAGGAAGAATCAACTATCACGATTTTATACTCCACGTTATTTTGCATCATTTACAATGCCAGCAGGTTTTAGTATATTTTTTTGACTTCATCGCTAATTTGTGGCGGATAACCTTAATTTCACGTCAGCGTGGCCTCGGCGTGTCCATTATCTGACCTCGGATCGTTTCTCATTTTTCCACATGTCCAACCACCCGTCACAAATCGAGGAGATCTTAAGGCTCCTTCTGATGGGCCAAGAGCTCGATGACAGTCAACAGAAGACCATGGATGACTACAAGTTCTGGAAGACCCAACCCGTTCCCAAATTGGACGAAAAGATCGACAGCGAAGGGCCCATTGAACACAAACAAGTTAGTGAGGTCAGATCTGAACCGTACCCTATGTTGGATGCGTTTGAATGGCTGACGGTGGACATTGAAAATGAAAAGGAGTTGGACGAAGTCTATCAACTTCTATACGAGAATTACGTGGAGGACCAAGACGCCACATTCAGATTCAAGTACTCGCACGAGTTCTTCAAGTGGGGTCTTAAACCTCCTGGTTGGCGTCGAGAATGGCATGTGGGTGTCAAGGTCAAGGATACTGGTAAACTTGTGGCATTTATCTCGGCCATCCCCGTCAATCTCCACCTCAACTCCACAAACACTGATATTCCCTCTGTGGAAATCAATTTCCTCTGCGTCCACAAGAAGTTACGTGCCAAGCGGTTGGCTCCCGTGCTTATCAAAGAAATCACCCGTCGAGTTAACCAGGCGAATATCTGGCAGGCGTTGTATACTGCGGGTGTCGTGCTTCCGTCGCCAGTATCGACAGCTCGTTATGCCCACCGCCCTATCAATTGGGGTAAATTGAACGACGTGGGCTTTCTGCACTTGCCTGCAAACCAGACTCGGGAGGGTGTCGAAGCATACTACGCGCTCCCGGACACCACATCGACCCCTGGTTTGCGGCCGATGGAGAAAAAGGATTTGAAGCAAGTGGGAGAGTTATTACATCGCTTCCAAAAGAAGTTTGAGCTTGTTCAAACTTTCACGGAAGATGAATTGGCTCACTGGTTATTGGGCAAGGACGACGGACCGAGCAACGTCATCAAGACGTATGTCGTGGAAACTGATAGGAAGATAACCGACTTTTTCTCCTACTACTTACTTCCCTTCACTGTTTTGGGCAACGCTCAACACAACGAATTAGGAGTAGCATACCTTTATTACTACGCAGTTGATGACTCTCAAGGTGACTACAAGCAGAGACTAACACAATTGGTGAGCGATGCACTCGTGACTCTGAAGGAGGACAATGTTGACGTATTCAATTGTTTGACCGTTCAAGACAACACTTTCTTTATCAAGGATTGCAAGTTCGGTCAAGGTGACGGACTCTTGAACTATTACTTGTTTAACTACCGAAAGCAACCCGTCAATGGAGGCATCAATCCTAAATCTAAGGAAGTATTAGAGGATACCACTCTGGGTGTCGGGGTAGTTTTGTTATAGACTCACACGTCTACCATAATACATACAAATAATCCATAATCCGAGCAATTGCCGGCAATCCTCCTAATTCTTGTCCTTGGCCGCCATCAGCTTCCATTGCTCGATTTCACGGTAGGCTCGCTCGAGCTCCAGCTTGAGCTTGTCGTTCAGTGCACTTAATTCAGCCATTGCCTGTTCCGTTAACAACTTTTCCAAAGTCCACTTTTCGATGTTATTGTTCTCGTTTTCCTTCAAACGTTTGATGTATTCCACCGCCCGTTGTAAAATTTGGGCTTTGTTGGTATCGTTGGTTGGAATCAACGCTGCCAATTCCTTAATCCCTTGATTTATCAGTTCCCGACGACGACGTTCGACCTCTTTGTGATTTTCGCGTCTTTGACGGTGCCACTCGTCCAGGCCGTGAGACGGCTTCAGCGGTAATGTGGTCGGAGCGAACGTATGTTGTTGTTGTTGCTGGTGCTGTTGCTGACGGTAAAATTGTAGCTGTTGCATTTGTTGAGCCAGGTGATGGTGGGGGTCGGCGTTCACCGCTGCCACGGCCGCTGCCACAGCCAGGTCCTCTGTGGGCAGATCACGCAAGTCATCCTTATGCTGGTGGTATGAGGATTGCTGCTGTAACAATTCCAGGTCGATGGCTAAATTCTCATCCTTTTTGTCGCGCTTGAGTTTTTTGGCGTGCTGGTGAACTTGGTCGTCGATGTCCCGCTTAACCATAGTCAGGTGATATCCAGGTGATGTTGTTGTCCGGAAGAAGCGCGCGCACCAATCACTAAGGGAAAAAAAGGGGGGTACACCGGCAGTGCGAGGGGATGTCGAGCCAGAAAATAACGCAAACGCCTTAGTCGAATTGTTCTATTGGTTTAGAATAGAGATGTTTGTGTGTTCGATATAGAAAGGTCGAGCTGGTTGAAGTATTTCGTTCTACTGTAAACCCATGTCCGCTTGCGCGTAGTTTCGTGTGAGAGCAATTATAACACCGCCCTGGATAAAGAGTCACGCGTTTGAGTCATTGGATGATTTTCAATCTGAAGATATCTCGTTTACCTTTTGATTACGATAAATTGTTGAGTAACTGGATTCCACATTGACATAATTGACATTTATTCTATTTATCCACCAAATACTCGGCAGCACCGTCTTCTTAGACTACTTTTCTGATCCTTAGCTAAATTTGAAATATTCGTGAAACCAAAACTCAATTTCTTGAAAACCAAGATCAAATCTTTAGAAGATGTTATAATTGATAGTATCGACATCTACTCAGCTTCTGGCTTCACGCAAATTGAAGTCATATTCGCGCCATTATTCAACGTTGACGCCAGCATGTGGTGGCAAATAAAACAGATGGGCCCATAATTGTTCGTGGTAGCAGACACCGCTATTACCACATCGGACTCGGAGGTGGCATCATCGTGTTCTAGACAAGACTGCGTAGAATCAAACCTAGACTTTATACTGATCATGGAATTAAAGAAAATCTTACGTCTTTCCGATATTGACTTCACGCATGTCGCCTTGACAGGCCATTACTTCCATGGCGCGGCTCCTCGGATTAATTCGTCCAGCACGGCCTTGAAACTCCGGCCTCCGGAGTCGCAAATGACATCTTATTGCTCATACACCACCCGGCCCGCAATAGTAAACCGCTTTGTATCATTCTCTTTGGAATTTTATAGCCATGGGTGTAGCACCCAACCTTTTTATTATGGTGTTACTATTGATCTTAAAAAATTCAGTGTAAAGTCGTATCATGTCTACGTTCCATTTGTTGATTGATTCGGGCCTGTCTCTTGCGCATCGATCGACTTGCTCTCCCTGCACAAAACCAAAGTACCCCTTCCTAAAACCCAGACCTTTATATAGAGGCATGGGCCCAATTGCATTACCATTCTTCAATTAACGATGTCAGAGATTTCCCTCGGAAAGTACTTGTTCGAACGCTTGCACCAATTGGACTGCAACACCATTTTCGGGGTCCCCGGTGACTTCAACCTTGCTCTCTTGGATCTGGTCTATGAAGTCCCAGGAATGAGATGGGCGGGTAACGCCAACGAGCTTAACGCTGCTTACGCCGCTGATGGCTACCTGCGTATCAAGAAGCTTGGTTGTGTTGTGACCACCTTCGGTGTTGGTGAGCTCTCGGCCATCAACGGGGTCGCGGGGTCGTTTGCTGAACACGTCGGTGTCGTCCATGTGGTGGGTGTACCCCTGATTGCTGCCCAAGCCAAACAGTTGTTGTTGCACCACACCTTGGGTAACGGTGACTTTACTGTGTTTAAGAGAATGCTGCAAAACATCAGTCAGACGCTGGTGATCTTGCTGGACCTTTCCACCGCTCCCAGAGAAATCGACCGCTGCTTGCGTGAGTGCTACTTGCACCAAAGACCAGTCTACATCGGCTTGCCTGCCAACTTAGCTGACGGCAAAGTGCTGGGCGAGCTTCTCAACACCCCCATCGACCTCAATTTGAACCCTAACGACCCCGAATCACAAGATGAAATCTTGGAAACCATTATGCAACTTGTTGAAAATGCGAAGAAACCAATCATCCTCGTCGATGCCTGCGCTTCCCGCCATCAATGCCAAGAGGAGACCCGTCGACTCGTGGAAGTAACTCAATTCCCGGTTTACTCGTCGCCTATGGGTAAGCTGACTATTGATGAACTGTGCCCTCGCTTCGGTGGTGTGTACGTTGGTGAATTGTCGCTTCCCCCGATCCGTGCCGAAGTTGAACTGGCGGATCTTGTGTTCAGTGTTGGTGCTCTCATGCTGGATTTCAACACCGGGCTGTTCTCGTACCACATGAACACCCGTAACGTGATTGAATTCCACTCGGACTACACCAAGATCCGCCTGGCCACCTTCCCTGGCATCCAAATGAAGGAACTCTTGCAAAAGATTTGCGAAACTATCCCGAAACACATCCCCAAGCTGTACGTGCCGCCCACTTTAGCTCCGTTCACGCTCCAACCCGAAACGCTCAAGCAAGATGAGCCTCTCACTCAGGAATACTTATGGGCCACTGTGGGTTCGTGGTTCCAAGAAGGTGACATCATCATTACCGAAACGGGTACCCTGGCCTTTGGTATCATCCAAGCCAAATTCCCCAACAACACCATTGGTATCTCGCAAGTCTTGTGGGGGTCGATCGGTTACACTGTGGGCTCCTTCTGTGGGGCGGCCATGGCCGCTGCGGAACTCAAGACTCCTCGCAGAGTCATCTTGTTTGTCGGTGATGGGTCGCTTCAATTGACTGTGCAAGAGATCTCCACGATTTGCAAGTGGGAATGCAACAACACTTACATGTTCGTGCTTAATAATGACGGGTACACTATCGAACGGCTCATTCACGGACCTAAGGCCAACTACAACGATATCCAACCGTGGAAAAACCAAAAGCTTTTGGACGTATTCAATGCTAAGGAGTCTGAAACCCGTGAAGTCAGAACTCGAGCTCAACTCGACGAATTGTTCGCCGACAAGCAGTTCGCCAAGGCCGACAAAATCCGTCTTGTTGAAGTGTTCTTGGGCAAGATGGATGCCCCGAAGAATTTGGTGGGCCAAGCCCAATTGAGTGAGAAGTTGAACTCCGAATTATAATCAATTCTTGTGCTCCTGTATTGTGACCAAAGTACATTATCGCCGCGCGTGCTGGTGCATTGTTGCCAGTTCTTAAAATCGCTCATTATGATTGGTACTTGGAAATAGGATTTAAAAATCGAACGACTAATCTAACCATCTACTCAGCCAGAATCCTCGGTGCCCTCTTTACCGAGCTCCTGTAGCGGGATTTTTTTCTGTCACACTAAACTTGCTTTATGCCGTGCAATGCCGGTTTGACCTGCAGGGAATAGACACCTCCGCAATTACCGCCCTTGTGCCGTGCGTAATCGGCTGCATCACGTGAGGGTACCAGCCCGTCAGCTTTGACATCACAACGGCTCAAGGCAACCCGCTATGAGTCTACGTCTTCTCAATGAAAGTGTCGGCGACCTACCCGACTACGATGAACCTCCACCTTACTTCGACGAAAACGAGCCTGAGGAGACGCTTCGAGTGGTGCATTATGGCCATATCGCTCAATTCCCAGCCATTTCTACCCCACTTTTAAGTGCTCGGTGGGTTCATATCTCTCAGATAGGCCAACGTTCAGGCAACAACAAATGGGGTAGCACTGCCCGTTACGATATACATGGACCCACTGGAGAGCCATTGGGGTATATCCTCAAAAAAGGCGTGATGCTGAAAGGGTTCCCCGCCGAAGAGGCTTCTCGCAAACGCTCGGTGTTCATTGACTTCTTCGACCATAAGCAGCGACTTGTGACCAGGGTTTTGGGAATGGGGGTGAATATATATGTGTATCTTCCCGGCGAAGACCGCACTGGCCAACGAGTTTTCCAAGAGGTTGGTCGATTCGAGAATTGGGGTGACTACCATTCATACCGTCTTCAGCAACTAGTCGAGCATAGACAAGAGGCTCGCAACTATCAAGAGAAAAAGACTTATGAAGATCTCGGCGTTGTCAGTTACGATGAGATTGGAACTTTGAAGTTTCCTATATATTCCCAGGATCTTCGAGGAAATATCAATCGATGGGGTCCTCATGTGGCTGTGGTCCGAAGTCAAGCTCGAGGGGCTGTTCCCGGTTATACAGTGGAGAGTGATCGCATGTCATTTGAACAACGTGCATTGGTGTTTGGATTTTTGTTACTGGTTGATCATCGTATTCCCAGTAACTCGAACGATCGTCAGTGCTATGACCGACCAACTGTCGATTTGAAAGAATCGAACGTGTCGAACGGATACAAACTCCCAATGAGTGTCATGCATGAAGATTCAATCCAGAACTTTCCCCGAGTCGGAACAGGTGAGCTCTTTGAGTACTCCTGTTTGAAGTGCCCCATCTTTACTGACAAACGGATAAAGATAACGAGATGTACAATACCAACCAGTGGCAATAACCAACCTCGTACAATATTACCATTTGTTTTCCGTAAAAACAGTCCCGCTCCGGCGACGCTCACGGCACAATACAGGATACACAATTCTAAAGGAACGTTAAGAGGATTGGTGGAAGAACGAACCCAAAAGATATTGGGAGAGACCGGCGTTTGTACTGATGTGTTTGATCTTGATCATCATATAATCTTAAGAGTCTACATTCGCCGTTCACTTGCGTGGGTATACGTCCCGGCTCTCAATTCTATGGGAAAGCGAGTATTCCATTTGATAGGTACATGCGCTAATTGGGACACAAATTATGAACTTCGCGTTGGAGGAAGCTATCTTGGCTCTGTCAATTCAAGTGACCTAACCTTAAAGAGTTACGCAATTCGCCCAACTCGTGAAGTGCTAGGAGATAGAATCGACTCGGAAATTGACGTGGCACAATTCAGGATCCACGTGAAGGAAAATCATGACTTTTGTGAAATGATTACAAGTGGAATGTCTTTCAGGCAGCGGGGAGTTGTGTTAGGATTTCTCTTCTTGCAAGACAATAACCGGCTCCGTAAGACCAAGTAAGACGATTATCAATAAGTGAAAGACTTTCTTTCTCCAAAAATTTGCATACCAACACATCCAATTTTTTTTTTTTTGATCCAACGTTTATGATCTTCTATAATTATGCATTTTTAGCCAACTTTCGTCCGTAAAAAAATTGGGACCTTTACAATTTGAAGCTACAGTTCAGATCATGTTAATAAACTTGACTGAAAGTTACTCTAACTGGCAAAAATCCGCAAAAATGCATGATTTCTGCCCTGACTTGAAAATGGCTGCTGCAACGTTTTTGCAATTAGTCAGTTTGTCCGAGTGGTTAAGGAGTTTGACTCGAATTTCTTCGAGGCATCAAATGCTCTCTGAGCGCACAGGTTCGAGTCCTGTAGCTGACGAAATATTCCTTTTTTCTTACATAATTTTACTTATAAATTACAAAAAGTCAATCGATGTCAGTATAAAGCTCGATTGTTTGGTGCACCCTTCCAACGCAACAGCATGAAGTCTCGTGTCCTGTTTACGTGTGATTATTCTCCACAATGACCGTGTCAAGTTGACATACATCACATCACCTTCGACTTTACGACGTTTCAGCTGATCCCCGCCTGGTCTCATGAATTCAGTGGCCCAGTCTTCACTCATTTCCATGCCATTGATAATACACTTGGCCGTCTTGAGTGACACAGGGAAGATAATGCGGCCGGTGGCTTGATCGATTTCGAATTTTGTCAGGTATGGCTTGAACACTTGAATCATTTTCTTCGCAAACCGATCCCCAATATAAAGAGTAGGAAAAGGCATCTTCCGGTTAAGTACAAGTTGAACGTGGTTATCATCCAGCACAAGCTGCATGAGTAGAGTTCGTACAGGTTCTCGATGGATGAACGGCCGTTGATATCCCATAGCATGCTCTTCCAATGATTCAGGATCAGAGTGAACTAAGCCTTTTTGTTGCAAATCACGAAGCTCAATGATGATTTGTTGGCGAGGTTCAAACGGGTCGTTGATGACTTTATGTTTGATCAAATGCTGCTCAAGCTCAAGAAACCGATAATAACGACACTCTTTGAGAAGAGCCAACCGCTTCTTGTCATCAGTAACCACTAAGAAGTTTCCTCGTAAGCACTCTAGCAAGTCATTGAAAAGCTGAGCCAGTCGGTTAGCAACACAGGGAGGTGCTTGAGGTGCAGGTCGAAGCAATTGACGCTGTTCGATAATCTGGACGTTGTTCTGTAATAAATTGTCATACTGTAATGTGAAGTAGTTTGGCAGGTTGCCTGGGCCCAACAATTCCCGAGGAATCTTGAACAGGGTGCTTCCCACCACGCAATGGATATCGCATTCAGTCAAAAAACGTTGGAGCCGAGTGAGCCCATAGTAAAACGAGTCCAGCCACAAGTTCATCATTTCATAAGCGTTTTGAACAGTAACATGGTAGCCTTGTAAATGGTTGTAGATCAATTCAAATAATTTCGGGTCCCGGTCCAAAAACAAAGTTGCGTCAGCTCCGTGAGATGCAAACCATCGGGTGAAATACGACGGCGAGTCCAGTGAGAGCAGGAGCCCCGAAAGTTGGAATAGTTTGTACCCAACTTGTATTTGGTAGATCTTTTCGTTTTGAAGAACCGTTGGCTCTGGGGGTATTTCTTCGTTGATAATTGTTACCGGTATATCGGACATTTCTTGGTGATATTGTGAGTGAGCGCGTGCTTGACTTATATAGTAAATAGTCGTACAGAATCGTCACACCTTCGATGAGATTTAGGAGTGCCTCCACAATGCATGTACGAAGGCTCCATGCTTAATCATGGGTTAGACGGATTTACCATCCGGCGCTCCCCGGGAAAAGGTGGATGGCTGACTATTCTCACCCAATTAATGTGCGCCGCGACTTTTTTACTAAGTACTCCAGACGGGCTTGTATACAGAATTTTACTTGCTTTTGGCCATGTATGGAACCACTCCCAAAAGAGATCGACGAGGCGTGTTGTTTTTGACACAAGAAAGCCTTCAATAAACAAATATCAAACTCAATTTGTATCGTGGCTGCCTCTGTTTGGTATAAACAACGCAAGTCATCTGGAAAGCTATTTCTCGTCATCTCCCGTGAGCCGATTACTAAATTTAACGGTTTTGTGTCATCGACGGCTGAATCTCTTTAGTGCAAGTGAGATGCGCAGCTTGGCACCGGCTTTGGGGTACAAATTTTTGTGAAATATTTGTTTGTTGTTTCCGACACGATTTCTACGTATTTGGCGTTATCCACCAGCTTCAGATTCAACTTCGGTTCAGTATGTCGTGATTCATCGAATCTCATGATTAATCAGTGAAAGGTCATCAACTCAATTAATAAGTTTTTATATCGCGCGGGGACAGTCGTGTGCTCGTTAATAAGCGCAACATCCAGCAGATACCCATCATTTATCATTGGGATAGCATCATCCCATAGGTTGAAGAAAGAAACATCTAATGTAATTTAACTGATCAGAACGTCAGTTACACCTAATGAAGTGAAAAATACCCCACATCAGTGGTTAATGCGGCATCGCCGTTGACCATTGAAAAAAGGTATCATAAGCGACAGCCCTAAGATAACTCGCGCGGGGTGGCATTTTGTTGACATTTGCGGAAGTTGTTACCGAGAACAATAACCACATATACCCATCTCATCTGCTGGAAGCAACGTGCCGTTCCATGGCGCCAAAGCTAAGGGAGTTCACTGGATGCTGGACTTGCCGCCAGCGCAAAGTCAAGTGTGACCTCACCCGGCCTAAGTGTATTCGTTGTGCCAAGCGCAAACTTGAGTGCCAGGGTTACCAAATTATCCTTGGATGGGCACCACCTCTCACCGTTGAAAACAATCAACTCGTTCCTTTGGAAGGTTGGGGAGATAATTTGGACAATTTCCAACGTCGAAATGTTGATACTGTACATTTTCCCGATGACCAGCGCTACTCCTTGAAACAGCTTGTTGAAGTTATTGACACACTTGAAGGTTACAAACGTCGAAGAGTTGGGCCTTTTGGCGTTTACAAGACATATTGCCAGGAGTTGAAACCAGCACTGCCTCAAATTGCTGCGGAAGAGCCATTGGCCATCGTCACATCAGCGGCGCCAGATATCACGCAGGTAACGGTAGATGACCTTTTCTCCAAAACTGAGAATTCATGGGTTCATTACGACTACTTAGACTACGCTAAACTTACCATTGTTGCTATCAAAGGGCCGCTGTACCGTTTTAATGAGCAAAATATGCTTCATATTTTGTACCCCAAGTTCTTTCCAAATGTGGATCTGGACGAATGGGAGGTTAATTATGTTGGCAGTAAATCTATTTTGGTACGCGAATCTAATGCTGGCGTGGTGTTAACCCCACTTATGCTTGAATTAATGGGAGGTGTCCGTCAGAAACGTTTGTTTTTCTTTTCTCGAGTTGACCTCGAATGTGACAGCTACTTTGATCGGCTCGTGGCACCATTGCTTGAGCTGCTATGGTGTCGATGGCTTATGCAACGTGATCAATGGCCAGTGAAGGTGGTGGACACAGAAGAAGACAGCACTAAGCTCATCAATAATGTCAGGCACATCATTGTCGCTTTGACTGTCGCGTTAACGGCGTTTCATCGGGCTAACTTTAGCCACAGTCACTCCAAATATGAGTACGTATGTGATGATTACCTTGATCTACTGGTTCAAATGCGGAAGCTTGCGATTCTGATGCTTAATGTGCATTTGGACGAATACGACACGTTCAGTCAACTCAAATTCGCATCAGATCCTCAAGAATATGAAGTGCTTCTATTGTTGGCAATACTCATGCAGATCGAAGCTGACACTTGTTTTAGTGTCTACGAAAACTACGAAGTGCTCTTTGCCATTGGAGACCACATTGTTCGTAACAAATTCACCCACGCTAAGCTACTGAACCTAGCTCGATTCATATTACTGTGGTTTCATATTGTTCACACCTTCTACCAGCTGACGCAACATGTCAATACCTTCAACTATGAAGTGCTGGATACGGGCAACTTTCGCGACTTGGTTACAGAATATGATATGGAACTGGACAAAAGTGATCTGGAACAGAAATCCAAATCGATCAGTGAACGTATGCCGATGCGATTCAGCGTTTCCTTTGACAAATATGAGCTTCAGCACGCACCTTCCTTAAACACAACGGGTGCAGATTCTACAAAGATGCGATACACTCCTTCCCGAAGTCGTATAAGTCCAGATGTTGATTCTCAGCTGGTCTACCTCATGTATGGATTGCCCAAAGATTTACTTGACTTGTTTCTCGAGATCATTCATCTCACTAACCATAAGAATATCTTCCGCAGACAACGAGTTTTTCCACGAAACTTTCCAAGACTCTGCGCCGAGACCTATGATCGTTTGATTAATTGGCATCACGAATGGAATATTGACTTCAGTGACGAGTTTCACCGACAACTCAACTTGTACGCCCTTCTGTTCCACAAAGCTTTAGTGGTGTATTATCTTAAATTGATCAAAGAGGCCCCTCTCGTGCTGTATCAAGATGAGATCAGTCAACTGGTGGCATATCTTGAACAACTCGAGAAATTGGGGGCATCTCGGATGATCACACCTACATTTTGGATTCCCCTCGTTTGTGGAGCCGACGCTCTTAATTCCCAACTCATCACTCGTGTTGAACAACTTGTACAGTCGAGTTTATATTCATCGCAGGCTAACTACTGGCGTGGTAAACAAATTTTGCGTGAAATTTGGAGACGCCGTGACACTGAGACTTTGGGGTTTATGGACTTAGTCAAAGAATGGGATGTTTGTCTTCAGTTAGCCTGAATTCACCTAAGTCGACGAGTCGATAATTTACGATATTATGACACTATTTTACAGCTAATTAAGCGGCTAGTTAATCAAAAATGTTCGAATATATTAAGTTTGTGATATAAACCTTGTGTATAAGTTGCACTGTCAAAGTGTCTTACTCTAGTCAACACCACCCGTTTGTGGTTTCGTCAATAATACATTGCATGACTTGGGGTTTCCAATGACCTCGCCAGCTGGCCATGACTTGAGCTCCCGTCATCGGTTTTGGTGACGGTGGACGCACCGGCACCACAAATTGAAGATCGTAGCCATTGACCGTTGCTTTCAACTTCTCAATGGCAGCAGGTCCTAACAGCAATCCCAAGTAGTTCAGGGTTAACTGAATGTATGCTTGCGAGAGATCTGTGTGAACCTTCATCATTCGTTGGACAAGATCTGGACCCAACGCTGGAAGCGCAAATGCAAGGCCGTCGACGACGGTCTTGACAAACTTGATCATGCGGAACAGTTGGCCAACAGCAAGTTGGATCCATGGAGCAATCGTATACTTATACACAGTGGCTAATGATGCCACGAGTGCCACAAGCAGCAGCACCAACTTTTTAAGTAATCTCAAAAGCTTTGCCGCGTAGTCACTGAGGGTCTCTCGAAGCTCTTCATCATTGGATGGGGTGGGCTGATCCAACCACAGACACATCTCATAGATGTAATGATACATCTCGAACTTGTTAGCGACAAGGGTTAAGAATAGATCATCCGCTGATTCCAACGGTGGAAATTTTATTGGGTTGGATGGCTCAATCAACAGACGAGTACGAGCATCTGCTGCTTGGGCCAACAATGCCCATAATGGACGTAATTTCACCATCCATTGCAGTGGTACCAACCACTGAAGGTGGGCGTCCATGAATCCCATTAACGATAACAGTTCCGCCGTGCGTTGTTTCCCCAGTCCCAACGCCCAGGCGGTATCAAGGACTGATGTGAGATACGCAAGCTTTGGAAGCATAACCTCGGGGGTATCGGCCACTGGTTGCTTTCCCGATGCCATGAGAGCAGCAAACCCTTCGAGAACCCGTAAATCATGAAACACCAGTACACTCATACCAATGCCAATGGAGTAGTTTTCACCGGCTAAGAATAGAGCGTAGTTGGTAAGAAGAAATGTCGCCATGAATAGAATTAAAACAGGTTGGGGAAGCCCGAGACACGGCATGTCAGCGAGGCGGGAAAGAATGGCCACATGATCGGATACATGAGCCTGACGGTAGTGGATCAAGTTTGCGAGTGCTTGGGCAAAGAGCTGAGCAATCTTAACGCTGCGTTCGTCGTCGACGGATATCGACTCGAGAAATCGCGGGATCGCACCATTATCGTTGGTCAAGATGGGGAAGTCCCCGTGTATCTGGTGATAGTAGGTGCGGATATTTTGTTCGAGTGGTTCAGGAGGCACTGATGTCCCCACGGTGGGGGTGGTGGCTATCTGTGGCAGATGGGACGAAAGGGTGACCTTTTTGATACGTCCGTTGAGCAGCAGCAACAGCAGCACTGAGTTACGAGGCAGGTTCAGCCCCAGAAGCGGTCCTCGCAGCCGCACACTGTAGAAGTCGTCGTCCGAGTCCAGGTAGAGCGCGCTGTCCAGCGGCACTGGGATACGAGGCACTCCCAGGGTCAGGGTGCTCAGTAAGGATTCCACCAGCAGTTTCCGACGTAGCACTGGCGCCTGAGGCGTCGGCATTTCGTAGGGGACCTTCCAGAACGGGCCCAGGATGGGAGGGCTGGTGTTGCGGTCCATAGCGAGGGGCGGCGCCTCCGACTTGATCGAGGGAAAGAGGGGCGGAAGCTTGATGGGTACGTTTTTCAGGAGCTGGGGTCCCTGGGGGATTAGCGGCGCTGCTGGCGGACTGATGTGTGGTAGTGTCGACGTCGGCGTCAGCGACTGGGTGGGCACCAGCATTTCCCGTTCGAGCTTCTCGCGGACGAACCCCTTCGTCGGCCCCCGCTTCATTGGAATACGGGAGAAGGTACACTCTTCGCCGTGCTTGCGGCAGTTTTCACATATCTGGGTAACTCTGGATTCTGCCACCAGGTATACGGCGTCGCAGCGCACCTTCTTCCGGCGGCAAACGTCGCACGCCCGCAGGATCTTGGTGCGCTTTTTCGGGTGGGCTCTCTGTCCCCCGTCGTCGTCCATAGGTGCAACAACTCGCCGTACGCAAGGGTCTGTGTGGGGTAGCTCCAGAACCGTAAACCTTAGCGAGGTTGATGGCTGACAGTGGGGGTGTTAGGCACCGTGTGCGCGACTTGGTAGCGCAACGATGGCGGCCTGCGCACGCTTCTCCGGGACAGCATAAGCGGGCGGATTAGCGAAGGAGGTGAGAAGCAAAATACGAGGCTGCTGTCAACCGCCCGACGCTGGCCTGACAACTAAAATGTGAGTGTGGCATTAGGAAGTAGTAATACTACTAAAAATTTGACGTGGACATGCAAACTTGTGATAGTTTGTTGCCAGCTGGTTATGGGGCCCTGGATATGGACGATCCACGGGGGGCGGAACAAATTTACGGCGACGCAGCCAATGTGATGGAGGTTAACGGAATTATGCGATAGGTCACAATTGTTTGTGGCTGCCATTGAAGCAATCCATGGATGTCATTATTGGGGACAATCGATGATTCTATAAAATGTTGATGAGGGGGTGACGCGGCGTTTTATTTGTGGGGGAACACGCCTTTCCCCAAACGGGCTATCCTGGCTATGGACAATTGGCGTGATGCCCCCAGTCACGTTAAATTTCTCATGGACACGCCAAAGAACAAACAGGGCGTGCCAACAGTAGTGACACATCGTGAGGCAGATCGCTTATTTAACTCCGCTCGAAATTGCCCTACACAGTGATAGTTTATCATGATCTTCATTCATCTATACTTCGTGCTAAAATTCACCGAATGTTATTTTTAACCGGTCTACCAGTCGTCGTCATCTTCATCATCGTCATCACTCTCGCCCGTAGCCCCTTGGCGGCGCTTCAAGGCGTCGGCCAAAGACAGCGCCAAAGTCGTTTCCTCTTGCTTCTTCAGTTTGAGAGCGTCGGCGAGGCCATTGGAAAGGCTGCTGGCCTGGGTGGTGGCATCGCTCGCGATCGTTGGTTGGGTTTGCTGAGTCACTTGCAGAGCAGGCAGAGCTGCGGGTGCCAAAGCGGCCGAGCCATCGCCAGAGGACTCTTGCAAGTAATTGAGAGGTGCCCAACCTTCTCTCAGCTCGTCGAGGGGCTTAGTGAGCGCCCACGGCCCGTTCAAGTTGGTCACGTAGTACGTAGTACCTTTAACAAGAGCGAGAGACCCCGAAACCAGCCCGTCGTAATCGTACAACGCCACATAAGTCGGGTGCTTGGGCTTGGGCGGCGCAGGCGGCGTTTGTAAAGATGCAGGAGGCGCAGGAGGAGCCTTCTTCTTTGCCGGCGGCGCGGGGGCAGCCTTCTTCTTCACCGGACGACCAGGGGGCAGTCTCGGCAGCGTCGGCAGTCTAGGCAGCGTCGGCAGCAATTGGCCGTGGTGTTCTAACGCCGCGGCAGCGGCTGCTGCCAGGGCGCCAGCACCCACGCCCAACGTGGGGCCAGTGGGGGGTTTCCGCACCAGGTGAGCTGGGGTAGAATGAGGCATATCCAGAGGGTGAGGAATCGCCAGGTGCTGAGGGTACGGCAGCAGCGACAGCGCCACCAGCGCCGGACCCGGGTCGAGGGTTTGTTGGGTCTGGTACGATTGCTGAGGTTCTTGGTACGACTGTTGAGGCTGCGAGTTGTACGACGGTTGCGTTTGGCGGTGGGGGAAGCGGTTGTAGTACTTCAGGTAGTCCACTGCCGTCAGCTTACCCCGGGGTCTCTTGGGGTTCACCAGGTTAGGCGGGAGCCCCTTGTGCACCCGCACTTGACCCAGCTTGTAGTAGTCACTGTTAGCAGGGATTTCCGGTCCATTGCCCACAGCAAACTTCACCGTCTGGTACTTGCCGGCCTTCTTTTGGTATTGAACCGTGGGGCCGATCTTGATGTCGATGCCTTGGTTCAACCGCTTCAACTGAGCCGTTAGCTCAGTCTTAAACGGAGTGTTGATGAACACATCAGGCAGCTGATGGGTGAACTTACGCGTGGAAATGGCCATCCAATCATCTTGGAATGACGACAACCCCACATAGGCGATGTTGTTCACCGGCAACACGAACTCGCGCTGAAGCTTAAGTCTCCCGTCGATAGGAGCCGCCAGAATCACGTTGAACAGCAGCTTGGTGAGGACAAACACCCGCTTCACCCGCTTCAGCGACCGGCCGAACTTCAGCGCCAAAAGCTCACCAGAACACAGGAAGACTACCGGCTCGCTAATACCCACCTGCAGCACCACAAACTGCCCGTAACCCTTAGTGTCATTACAGTTAAGGTAGTCACCTTGGTACAGTCTCGATCCAAGCATCGAGAACCGACGACGCTCCTTGCGACCAGCCAACAACTTGGTACCCCAATCACGGAATTGTTCCTCGGTGTTACCGTGAGTACGGTTACGCCACGCGCGCTGGATCGTGATCGCAGCGTTAGTCTTTCTTTGGATGTAACGTCTCCAAGCACGCTGGATCCGAGCAGCCATGTTGTGCCAGTACTTGTCTCTCATGTCTTCAAGTCCAAAAAGCGTTTCAGGAGTCTTGATAAACACCTTGGTGGTACCCAATTGGAACTCCAGTTGAGGGACTTTACACAGACGAAGAATCTCCTTCACAGCGGTGATGTCATCCCCTTGCCAGATATAATCACCAGCATAGCCAGTAGCGGGAGAAAGAAGGTAGAACCGCTGCACAAACTTGTCAAACGTAGTACGGTAAGCAAACCCAGCACGACGAATACGGACGTTTTCCTTAAGCCCCAAATACTTGATTTGATGAAGCACTTGTGCGTTATCATACTCCTTGGGACGTTTAGTTTGGTTGGGCTTGATGGTCCGAATATACAGCGGTTGACATTTCAGAAGAGTTTCGACAAGGAGATTGGCACTCTTTTTGATTTTGTCCAGGGCAGTGGGAGGCTGCTTTTTCAGATCCAGTACTGCCTGTAAGAGTTGAGGAGGGAACAACGTTTGGGTGACAAATTGATTCTGCAGGGTCAGCAAAAGCTCAAGCAAGTCACGCAACATCGCATCCTTATTCTTTTCGGTGATACCGTGGACATCGTAGGTGACGTCACCGGCGTAATGCTTGATGATGAACTTGCCTCTACGGTCTTCAAAGTGAGGGTTTTGCGCCCCCACCATCAGCAACCGTTGGGCAAACACCTGGTCAGCCGCGTCGGAGTCGGCGTGAGCTTGCTTGATCGAGTCATTGAGAGCAGCGAACAACCCGGGAGGACGTACAGCTTCAATCAAATCACAGACAACCTTGTTGTTGAAGTAGTCAATCGGAGTCCACTGAATCTGTTCTTGGACGTATTCGTCTTGTTCAGCCTTCAACGTTAACAGAATGAAGATTTGTTGCAACTTTTCGTTGACGTAATTAATACAGATTTGTTCGAACGAGTTTTGGTCAAAAATCTCGAACCCATAAATATCCAAGATCCCAATCAGCTTGGTGAAGTCGCCGGAAGTTCCCTGGAGCGACAAGTTGACACGCTCGACAATCCAGTCGAATAAGTTGTTGTAAATACCCTTGGCAAGAGCATCTCTGACTGCAGTTGCTTGGACAATGTTCAATGGGACATGGTATGTCAGACCACGCTTCATGCCCATTTGGACTTGCATGATTCTTTCAGTGATCAGCTTGATAAGGATAGTGGCGTCCACTTGTAAAAGGTAGGCGACAAAGTTCGTCACCAGCTCATCGCGAACTTTGGCGTTCCCTTCTTCATTTTCAACAAACAGAATGTTACCAATCCACAAGATAGTGGCAAGCATACGGAAAATCTGGTCCTGTTCGGCCTTCGACAAACCGATGACTTCCATGGCTCTGATGGTGTCGGCAAAGTCGTGTCTGTCGTCAATCCCGTCAACGTTTACACAATGAGCACCCAGAGTGTAGACGTAAGTTTCAGGACCTTGAATACCGAACAGTTGTTGGTATTCCGGCGGGCAGGCCTTAGTGAACTGGTAGAAGATGTGAAAGTTCCGTTCATTGTTGATTTGGCCCACGACTCTCTGCTTCTCAAGCAAGTAGTTGGTGATGTGGGCCGACACTGGTTGCAGCCGGTCGTTGAAGCGGATCTCCAAGTACTTCCCGTGCCGCAGCGAGTTGTTATTCCGGAGGGTTTTAGCACACCCAAACGATTCTAAAAGCGGGTTGGTGGCAAGCACCATGTCCTTGATCTTGGAGATGTCGGCGGTGGCGTTGTCGACCAGCACGTTGGCGATGTATTGCATGATCCGCTTGGCAGCCTCAGTCTTACCTGCCCCCAGCTCGCCGGAAATGATGACACACTGGTTGTCACCGTAACTTTTAAGCTGGTAGAACATCAGTTCGGCAATGGCAAACACGTGAGGGGGCACCTCCAACCGATTGCGCCCTTTATAGGTTTGCAACACTTCATCGGTATAGATCCCCAAATCCTCAAACGGGTTGACGGAGATAAGCACATGGCCAATGTAGGTGTAGATGGTCCCGTTCATAAACCGCTTGTACAAGTTGTCGTTGATGGCTTCGTCGGTGATTTGCGATAACAACGTGAGATCAGATACCCCGACCTCTTTCTTCTTGTGGAGATCGAACTCGGCTTTCTTGATCCCCAGCTTCGCCGGCGGCGCCTGCTGGGTTCTCGCTTTGTTACGTACACCCCGTTTAACAATCGCCATCGTGGGTTGGGGGTAATGGAGAACTAGGGTCGAAGGTGGCTGGGGGCAACCGAAATAAGTGCGCACGGTGTGACGGCTGGCAGTGCCGAGAGGACTGCCCAGCGCCAATGACCAATAGGAGCACGAGGCATCACGAGACTGGCGGAGCTATAGTGGCAACGACAATTGATAGAGTAGGTAAAATATGAATTGGCGTAGGCTGGGCGTAGGGCCCCTGAGTTACAATATGGAGGCCGATAATTTGTCTCTTGAACGGATGGCCACCGATGAGGGTTAGCGGCACTTCCGGCTGACGGAAACCTGAAATTTTTACTAGATCTTCGGTGATTGACAGCTCTCATTGACTTCTATCCAGCAATCATTGAGGATCTGCCACTGATAAATACGGGTGGTGCTGAGCAACCGTAATAATGGTGCGCAATCACTATGGCGGGCACCCATCTCCAAAAGATTAACATCAGCATCTCGACCATCCGCGATGGCTGCACTTCATATAAAATGGATGCCTGCAGGCGAGTTCACCCACACTATAGTGATGTTCACGAGAGCTACATGACGACATGGCACCCCAGAGGCGCAGTCGTCATGACCGGGGTTAATCGCGCAGCCAAATTGCCGGTGCCGGCATTTTTCCGAAACATACACTCGTGCTGCACTATCGCTCCTCAGCCGTTGAAATGGAAAGTAAAATTACGGACCAACTACCTCCGGTGCGAAAAGTATGCTGCACTACGATGTTGCATTTTGGAGATAGGCCTACTCCAAACTATATGAATGTTCGACTGGGTGATATTCGGTAAACGAAAATATTCTACTTGACTTTGGCCTCTATCATCTTATTGTTCGTACCACCATCGCCATCGCCATCGCCATCGCCGTATATCACTTCGGCACCACGCACGCCCCATCGGCCAAAAAACAGCATCACTATGCGTCGTGCCGTTTTCAGATCCACTCTCCAAGACACTATTTCCAGTTCCCGAAGCTAAATATAGCCCGAATAGTAAACATTGTTTTCCTTTTCGATTAATTACCCCGTAAAATGTCTCGCAAAATGGCGGGAACCTTGTTTGCTACCCTTGGTGACGTGTCAATACCCAGAATGAGGTAGACGTCCCCCTTACCGGCCCAGTCGCGTGGCTCAGTTCATAGGTGCGTCGACGCTGTCGTACACGCAGCAATGGGGTCTTAACAATCCTAAGTTTTCAGCCATTCATCAGCGCTTAATCAGTTCGACGCGTGTGGAATGCCTCGTGTCGTCGTCGTGTTGTCGTCGTGGCTTGAGGGGTTTCTGCCAGCGAATGGTTAAGCTACCCGCGAACCGTCCCCCTTAAGTGCTGCGAACCAACGGTTGAGCTTTACTGAAGCGCCGACACCGAGAGATATCTCTAATATTGTCATATTAAACTTAGAGAAACGTTTTTTTTTCGTTGAGTAAACAATAGACCACGTTCCCCTCGAACGCCGTCTCGGACGCGGCCACGCGACCGTGTCGCACGTTTGGCCAACACATCGATTTTACCTGCAGTTCTCCGGCGCGTCGCTATAAATATTCGACAGCGTCCGCAAAATTGACTTTCCTCTTTGACCACGGTTCTCCTGGTAAATTACATATAGCAAAATGAAGGGTTTGATTCTTGTCGGTGGTTACGGTACCCGTTTGAGACCCCTCACTCTCTCGGCTCCCAAGCCTTTGGTCGAATTCGGCAACAGACCCATGATTTTGCACCAAATTGAAGCCCTTGCTAAGGCCGGTGTCACCGACATTGTGTTGGCGGTGAACTACCGTCCCGAAGTGATGGTGCTGGCGCTCACCGAATACGGTAAGGAATACGGTGTCAACATCACTTTTTCCGTCGAAGAAGAGCCTTTGGGCACTGCCGGTCCTTTGAAGTTGGCCGAAAAGGTGTTGAAGAAGGACAACTCGCCGTTCTTCGTGCTTAACTCCGATGTCATCTGTGACTACCCTTTCGAAGAATTGGCTAAGTTCCACAAGGACCACGGTGCCATGGGTACCATCATCGCCACAAAGGTCGACGAACCCTCCAAGTACGGTGTCATTGTCCACGACAGAGACACCCCTAACTTGATTGACCGTTTCGTTGAAAAGCCCGTCGAATTCGTCGGTAACCGGATTAACGCTGGTCTCTACATTTTGAACCCCGAAGTCATTGACTTGATCCCCATGAAGCCCACCTCCATCGAAAAGGAAACTTTCCCTAAGCTCGTGGAAAAGAAGCAATTGTACTCCTTTGACTTGGAAGGCTACTGGATGGATGTCGGTCAACCCAAGGACTTCTTAGCTGGTACCGCTTTGTACCTTAATTCGGTGCTGAAGAAGAACCCCGAAAAGTTGGCTAAGGGCGACTTCATTCACCCCGACGGTAACGTGTTGATTGACTCTACTGCCACCATTCACCCCACCGCCTTGATCGGTCCTAACGTCACCATTGGTCCCAACGTCAAGGTTGGCGAAGGTGCTCGTATTGTCGGCTCGGTGTTGCTTGATAACTCCGAGGTCAAGGACCATGCCCTTGTCAAGGACACCATTGTCGGTTGGAACTCGAGAATCGGCAAGTGGGCCCGTACCGAAGGGTGCACTGTCTTGGGTGAAGACGTTGAAGTCAAGAACGAAGTCTACGTCAACGGCGCCAAGGTGTTGCCTCACAAGTCTATTTCAGCCAACGTTCAATCGGAAGCCATTATTATGTGAGCCGGCCTCCTCTGTAATATAATACCCCTGAGACTTTTATCTTACGAGTGCCGGATCGCGTTAAACGTCATGCAATCCTCAACACAGCCCGAAACTAGATTATGAGTTATTTAAAGTACATTATATGATTACATAAAGCTCCTAACTAATTACCACCTTTACATAGTGAGGTTTTCTTTTATCAGCTAATGAAAATTGGGTGCTTTTCTCTATGTACTTCATCTCGATCCTTTTTGCATAGAGCCGGACCGATCTGACACCAACCCGGCGCAACCAATTAAAATAAATGCTCACGCTTGCTGGAAACTACATCTAGTTTTTACCATCCGAAAGCACGTGATGTCACGGATAATCCGAGACTGAGTAACTACTTTTTATTGAAACGATTTTTGGGCGTTTATAATGGTGGTTGCTTGCTGATTGTGGTGTGCCGTCGGCAAACAAGCCAATCCGTTGAGAACAAAAGCGCTTGACAATGACCCCAGTACTGCAGATAGTGTGTGGACACTTCTTGCGATATCAAAACCCCTCGGAACAGTTTTCGTCATTTGTAAAACGCCTACAATTAATTTTGTGATTCATTTTGAAGTTCATTTCGTTCTACCGTAGCTCCTAAAGTTTCCCTTAAACCATGTCAGTTGAATTTCCTTCCTAAAACTCGAGGCTCTGCCCCTGCTCGTCAATAT
Organism: Diutina rugosa; assembly: GCF_008704595.1. Lineage (NCBI taxonomy): Eukaryota > Fungi > Ascomycota > Pichiomycetes > Serinales > Debaryomycetaceae > Diutina > Diutina rugosa. The sequence goes on along the minus strand of NW_022995114.1, from coordinate 94,344 downwards.
TAATCGCAGTCCCGCGCTCGCAACCAAAAAAACTCTAGCGCGGACGTCTCGGTCATAAAATCTGTACCACCTATATCCGCTCCACAGTTATAGCCCGGCAGGTCGGCAGGATGACTCTGAATCAAGATGACGATTTGGGGTGGCTTGTGGGTCCTCTGGGTGCTGGCGACGTCGACGTCGTCATGGATGACAACCTAGCCTGGGCTGCAGCTATCCCCGGTGCCTACAACGCCGATCCTCCGCTAACCAACCCTATGGACTTGGATCAACTGCCATTCGACATTGATCCCGCGATGGTGTCAGAAATGTCCCTGTTCACTCCAGAATGGACCCAGCCTGTCGCTCCGGCCGTCCCGCCAATGCCTCCTCACGGATCGATATCTGGGGATTTACCGGAGTCGCAAATCAACACCAATGACCTATTCACCCAGCCATTTGATTACAACTTCCCTCATCAGATACAAAGAGACGACCACGGCCACCGCAGCTTGTTCCGAAAATTCCAAAATGACACCACTGAGTCTCCTCAACCACTTACGGTATCGGCGCGATCTCCCGACAATAATAGCGATATCAGTCATTTGGATGATCCGCTGCAGGCACTACATCATGAGCTCAGCCCGTTGACCACCACCACATCGCATACGCCATCCCTCAGCTCAATGCATTCAGCGCAACCGCTGTTCTTCCTGGCACAACAGTATTTCAGTCGCAACTCAATGGAAACTGGGCTGCTTGCTGGTCTGACTAACGAGTACTTTGCTCGACCACTGTTAGATCTGGGGAAGCTGGTTCGAAGTTTTAATGGTGGGCCCATGCTGAGATACCAACTGTTTCTGTTCCTGAACATTATTCCGTTTATGGGTGAACGTAATCAACAGCAACAGCCATCCGAAGAGTTCTTCAGTCAGCCGGTCATGCCACCTGAGCAATTGAACCAACAACGTCATCTGATACGCAATATCTTCAACAAGGCGCCTCCTCCTGCACAGTCTCAGCCTCCCGAAGAAGACTTAGCCATGGTCGATATTGCCAATGTTGACGACTCCAAGGTGAAAAAGCCAAAACGCAGTATCTTCATGAGATTCAAAGCCCTGAATGCTGCTACCAAGGAAGGAGCGCCGCTGGAAGAAGTGATTGACGAAGAAGATGAGCCAATGGTCACCGAGTGTGAATCAAACGAGGCACCTGATTATGGGGCGCTTTTTGAGAACGTGCTCAAACGTAAGGGCAAACCGCTGAAGCCACGTAAGACTGATGAAGGCAGTGGCGGTGATGTAAGCGAACAACATTCACTACATGAAGCTGTCACCAATGCCCTGGGACTGCTGGTGGGACAGCAGTCGCAAAATACGCACGGCCTGGGGCCAGCGCCGACCCTGGCGGCGGCGCTGGTGATACTGGGTGAGAGTTACGAGGATGCTATTCCTCAGCCCGAAGGTGCATTCGCCGCTGGCAAGCGGATATTGGGCGCGAAACTCATCAATCGGAAGAAAGCTGTGCCGCCGAACGTTTCCAATGGTGCAGCTGTGACTTTGATCGATGGCTTTTCAGTGGCCCCTACTGCAAACGGCAAGCCAGTTGCGACGATGATTTCAAAGGGGGTCGAAGTGGAGGTTGATTTGAAGCTGTTGGATCTTCCCCCTGATACTCAAATTTTCCCCACTAACGTTATCAACCAGAAGAACCGAACTCGTGGTCGTAAAGAAAACAAAGAAGCCGATTTAGCGGATGCGCTGAAAGTATATTTGTGCAATTACTGCCTGCGACGGTTCAAGAGACAGGAGCATTTGAAGCGACATTTCCGTTCGCTCCACACATTTGAGAAACCCTACGATTGTCCAATGTGCCACAAAAAATTCCTGCGGCAGGACAATTTGAACCAGCACTTGAAAACCCACAAGGGTGACAACGCGGACGAAGATAATGTGATTGAGGAATGAGTGGACGCTTGGAGTTCAAGGCAAAAATTTTGAATGTCATTAGTTTTTTTTTAATCAGGTGTTTAGGTTTAGTATGGATAATATTTTGACGACGTATGACGAGTGATGTCAACGCCCTGCTTTGGGCTATAGTGATATTTTCTAAAACTAAATTGGAAAGTTCATCGTTTGTCTCTCAGGTTGAATGCTGGGTCTAATGGAAAATACCGTAACGTAATAAAATTGGAACGGACCCTCCTTCAACTGTATATGAGGGGGTTCATGCACTCATTTAGATGACTCCTTCCTCAAAGCATACGCCACGTTGCACTTACGTCCGGGAATTTCCTTGATCCAAGCTAATCCGAACGCCCTACCGTTGCATGATTGGTTGATATATCACTGGTGGACTCCGCATTTTTGGAGGCACAAAACGTATCCGCCAAAAATTGCCAATTCTAGTTGAAATATGTTGAAAAATCCTGACAGACTAACAAAAGAATAAGATCTTGTATCATAACGCCAATTGAGTGGGATTTCAGATGGTTGCTTGATTTTTATACCATCATTACGAAGCTAGTGCCGATTATCCAAGCGTTTGCGTATCCGTCAGGATCCAGCGTGACAATGTCCATAAGCTCATGTCTATTGTTCCCTGTACAAAATATCCAATGAACGCTGCGCGCAGGGTCCTTGCACCATGTTCGCCAAGACCGTTTATGTCCTAAAGGATTAAAGATGAAATTGATAAATGCCGTCCCAGAACGTATGCAGTACATTTAACCATATTATGCCCGACTCGGCGAGAGGCCGCCACTCCAGAATGGTGAGTGGCTCTCTGGCTTTGAGGGATGAACTATATATACTGGTAGGGAAATCCCACGAGTCTACAATCAATTGACTCTTATGAAGCTTACTACCATTGCTTTCGCCGCCATTGCCGCTGCTGTGACCACTCCCACCAACTTCGAAACCTTCCCTGAAGTTCCGAAGACGGCGCTGATCAACGGGTTTGCTGATCCCGTATACACCGCGGTTGCCGAGTGTGCCCAGGAGTGCCTCGTTGAGAACAAGGACACTGGCAATACCCCGTGCCCGTATTGGGACACTGGTTGCCTCTGCGTGATGTCTCAGTTCGCCAACCCCATCGCCGATTGTTGGGCTACCGCCTGTAAGGGTCAAGAGGTTAGCAGGGCTACTATGGCTGCGTATCTGGCATGCCAAGCAGCTGGTGTCTGGGCGCCCTACTGGTTTATCGGTACTGACCAACAATCGGACTTGGCTGCTGCTGCTACCGCCACCTAGATGGTCTGGTAATTTATACGGACGTAGTCATATTTGTATCGTTTGTCGAATAATACAGCTGTCTGTCCAAACTAGCAATCAACATTGCATTGTATGTTATATATGTAGAGTATTAGATGCATCAAGAGAATGAGCTTTTTGCGGTTTCAATTGAAGTTTCATTAATATAACATGTCATAACAAAATTCGTATAATACAACAAAATTGTAGCAGTAATTATTTACAGGCATTCACTAGATTCGAGGCGTTGCATCTTGGAAAGGCAAATCGGAAAAGAAATCGATGATCGCGAAATTGTCCGCCATTGGGTTGATAATCAGAGACGGTTGATCCATTGGATTTTGAGTTTGCGGTTGCCTTTGCGTTAAGAGATTGAACCACCACTTATCAATGTCTTCCGATACCTCATAGGTGAAATCATTCAACACCAGATCATCACTCAGAGCCATCGGTGTCGCACTCATGGGAGTGGCGTCGGGGTTAGTGAAATCAGGGACATACAGGCGATTCTCGTCCGATGCCCGTTCTTCCTTAGTGACCATGAAGTTGGGTACTAAAGGTTGTGTACTTGCCACGGAACCCACCTTTTGAAGCGCAGCCTCGTAGATGTTAATAACCTCCTCACATTGCTGGAGAGTGAACACAGGATTTCCAAAATCAGCTTTCAGTGCATTTTGGGCGTAGAAATCATTAGAAGTGACTAAACGTAACATCAAGGTGTGGCCCTTAGACACCCTCCAAGAAAAGTAGTACCGCAGAGAGAGCTTCAGTAATGCCAGAATCAGAACCTCGGCTGCTCGGGTAATGCACAGCAGAAGCCGGCAAAGCGCATTGAAATAGGCGGCATAGCCAGGGTCCAGCCCGAGCTTAACCTTGTGATCACTCCGTTGACGCAAGTTCCAAATCTTGATGTTGCACCGAATGAGTAAAGAGCAGTTGAGTTGATTCAGTTTTGCAATAAACATCAAGAGCAGTGGATTGAATACAAGATCGCCAACATAGGTCAGGTTCAGAAGCAATTTGAAGTAATGGGGCATCATGTCAGTGATGGATATGTCTAATAAGCGTTTGAGATAATGGAAAAACAAGTCACCATCTTGCCGTTGACCGTAGTAGTGGAACAAATAAAGGTAGATCCCCCAAAGGAACATTCTCATGAACACGTAAACCTTAATCAGGTAGTTGGTATGGAAAAGATAAGTATTACCGTGACCTTTATGCAAAAGAATATCCTCAAGACTAGTACCCTCGGTACTCACGATGTAATCCAAATTATCAAGCAAATGACATAACTCCAGCATCTTCACCTGACCCAGCACATTTAAGGCAAGACTGGCGATTTGTCGTGCAATGGGGACGGGGCGGAAACAACGACTGTAACTCTCGATAACGTACCGGTCCAAATTAGCGTCGCTAATATTCTCATTACCTGGTTCGTAAAATGGCGGACGTGTATCAGCAAAATTGGGGTCAAAACTGAAAGGATGACCCTCAGTACAAGCATAAAAGCAATCCCACATCATGATCATGTACCACATCTTGCGTTGCAAATTTCTTTGCTTGGGGTCAGGGAACATTTCAGGGAAATTGTCAGGGTCTCGATGGAGACCCGTGGCAAATGCCATCTTTGTGATCACACCACCTAACACTTGCGACTCACAATCACAGATTTCACCTTCTTCAGGTGCGTACATCATGTAAATCCGCACAAACATCGCTAGCTGAAGAACCGGGAATGAAAACTTCCGCAAGAATTGGAACTGGTCAAGGCATTGCTTGGCAAACTCAAACAGCTCTATGTTGATGGGATTGAGCATGAGATATTTGTGCTCCTGCGCCCGAGGCAGTGGATCGGTGCTATTCAAATTTTTCTCGTTAAGCTTAGGGTTATTGTAAAACAACAGAAGGTAAGCCAAACGCAAGATGATTAACAAAAGACCAAGGTAAGCTAAATCCAAACGTCTCTTCACTGAAAGAGAATCCACAGGCGTGTCTTCGACCGTTTCGGGACCGATAACTTGAGATATGTCTTGAATGAATGACAGTTCATCAATAATCGGCATGTAAGGGTACATAAGCGAGAAAAACCGTCGAATCAACTTCCAGATTACTTTTTTCTTCGGTAAGACACGTTGAATATTGACCAATAGGTTCTGTTCGGAGTCGTATTCGTTATACGTGAGTCCAAGTTGAGCACACTGAGCCAGATAAGTCTTGTCCAGATGCTTTGAAGTTGCTCTTCTAATTTTCTCAGCCCGAGTAGGATCATACGGAAGTGAATCGGCATACTGGTTCGATGCCAATTCTTTCCGGGAAAAAGCGTCATTGCCTGACCCATCAGCAAGAACAGTCTGGGGGCCTTTTTCCTTTTCGGACGATTCAACTTGATTCATAATCGTAAATTGGCACACGTCCCCACCTTTACTGATGTTGTGAACGTGGTCCCAGAGCAACTTCATGGCCTTATCCCTCTTCAACAACAGCAGCCATGCGAAGGGACCAAAGTTAAGAGTCCGATAATTTTCCTTGTTGTGCAAGGGGTTGTACCCCTCGAAGAAATTGATAGTCTCTTCAGGGTCAAGATACGGGTGGGGTCGGGTTTGTCCTCTGACTGATAACCCATTAGTGGAGGTCGAGGCTGATGAAAATGAACTGGCTGGACTAGGTACCCCATTGAATCCTCCGGGGCTTGTTTGCGAAGACGCCGGTTGAGCCGACAGATTTTGGCGATTGGTGATAGTCAGCTCGATCGACAAAAGCCTCTCCTTGAGCTTGGCGAATTCGTCAATCGACACCATGACGTGACCTTGTTGCCCGTTGGATTGTCCCGTCCGGTCGGGAGACTTCGACAGGGACGATCCCAGGAGAGGTGAAGATTGCGAGGTCTGCGTTGACGAAACTGGCTGCCTCTCTACCTTCGTTCGTTTCGGGGGACGAAAATCAAACAGAGGGTTTCGTGCCAGCATCACATATGGCAAACTCAGCAGCAGGCCGCTGTCCGAGTCCAAGTTAAACTCACATTGCTTGTGAGACTTCACACACTGATTGCAAGGATGGACACGGTCACACTTGATTTTCTTGCGGCGGCACAGGATACAAGCTCGGGAGTAGAGCTTCAAGGGCTCATTGGAGCTGTTGAACTGAATCAGCCCTTCGCCATTCATGTTGACAATAGAAGGCTGGACGAAACGAGTTCACTAAAGTCTGACTTCTTTTTTTCGGTGGCGCACCCGAATAGGAAAGAATCCGTGACGGAAATATAAAATTAGTCAGAGCGGCTGACAAACCACGACCCTTCCCTCGAATATCCCGCTGATATAAGCAATGGCTCTCACTTTGAGCTAAGGGTTCATTTTCTTAGATCTCTTCTATACATTTTGCAGTTCATCCCTCAATCGCATTCGGCGCAATCCAAATGATGTGGTCAACTGCTCTTGAAATTACATTACGAATGAGTGTAGCATTTTCAGTGGGTCATCCAAAAACAGCCTTACTTCTGGTTTTCATAGTTATCGAAGACACAGTCTATGATGGCTTCTACGATCATAGTAGCACGCCTTCGTCTCGATATCTATGGCAGTTACTTTTCAATTGTATACAGTATTCCGCGCTCCGCGAAATCGTCGTTGTACAAACAGCTGTCACTATACCAAACCACCATGGCGATACAGTTTCTATTATTATTGCTGCGACAAGGCAAGGTCCGCCTCAGCAAATGGTATCAGACAATTCTGCAAAAAGAGAAGAGTAAGATAACCCGGGAGCTCACCACCCTCGTTCTCGCGAGAAGGGCAAAAATGTGCAATGTGTTGGAGTACAAGAATATCAAAATTGTATACCGCCGATATGCTCTGTTGTTTTTTGTCGTTGGTATTGACACAGATGACAACGAGTTACTTGCTCTTGAGATTGTCCACCGATTCGTTGAGCAAATGGACCGCATGTACGGCAACGTTTGTGAGCTTGATATCATCTTTGGTTTTGACAAAGCGTACCACGTACTCGATGAACTATTACTAGATGGGTACATTCAGGAACTGCTGAAGAAGGAAGTCTTGAGGCGCGTGGCGCAACAGGATGAGTTGGAGAACATGGATGAATTCACGTCGGTATTGGCCTAATCGGAGTAACTGGGATTTTTTGATGGATTACATACATTATCAGGAACGGGAATAAAATTCGAAACAAACAGGTTGTTCGGGTAAGAACGTGAGCAGTTTGGATTGAGTAGATAGTATCGAGCAATACTACGCAACGTAGTTACATGAGATGTCGTTGAATTATTGTAGATGCTATTAATTGTGTTATGCAAGTCAGATTACCAGGACGCGGCGTATTTGGAGCGAGCTCTCAACTTGGGGCCGATGAGCAAAAAGGTAACGGGGATGGCGATCATCGCCACACAAATGAAACCGAGGATTGACAGACCCCAGCCAACAAGGAAACGTTGAGTTTTCAAGTTGACAAACAAAGGTCTGGCAAACAATGGGAACACCCCGGCAATCGTCGAACGAGCGAAATCGTTCGAGGCAAACACCAGGGCAAGGTATTCGGGAGCAAACGAGGCACCCAAAAAGTTGAACAACGTTTGAAAAATCATGAATGCCCCACTAGCAAAAGTGGCCGCACCAACGATGGGGCCCATCCAGTGGAGATCAGGAGCCGCCGTCCAGCCGAAGATGAACACCCCGATCGGCATCAACACCGACCCAGCAATAGCCAAAGGCATGAATACTTCCGGCTTGACCATACCCCCTGCCAACATCTTTTTAGTGAACTGATGGTAGATGATGAACACGTACACAATCGCCGCCAAAATGATCCCGGTGATGATGGCAACAAAAGTCGTGCCCATGGGCACAAGCTTGAAGTGGAACACTTCGATGAACACCATGGGGAAGGCTTCAAACCACAAGTACATGATGGCATAGACAAGGGAAATGTATAAATTTACAGCCAACACCACCGGCTCCAACACCGTGATCTCAATGGGGCGCCACAACGTGTCCACGAGGAGCTGGTGAGTGGTGAGTTCCTCGTTTTCGATTTCGCCGGCCAGCTTGATGTTGGGGTTTTGCGTCACCGCTCTCAACCGCTTCGCCTTCCGGGCAAGCAAAGTCTTCTCGTACAGCTCAGGCAAAGTGAACGTCAACAAGACGAACGCCGCCCCCAGGAGAATCGCCATGAACCAGAAAGTCCATCTCCAGCCGCCAGCAACGATGAGGGCCGAGCCAATGAGCGCACCCAACGAAGGACCGGCCACCGCACCCATGGCCCAGGTGGCAAGCCCCACGGGCATCCAGGGCAATTGCAAAACGTCGGAAACCGAGGCACCACCGGTGGCAAGCGCTGGCAGGGCGAAGATCCCCGCGATGAACCGCAAAATACATAACCCAGCGATGTTGTTGACGAGGGCGGTGGGGATTTGCAAAATAAAGAAAATGAACAACGTGACAATATAGATCAGGGTACGGCCGAAACGCGAGTTTTCCAGCATTGGCAGAAACCACATCGGACCGACACCGTAGCCGATGACGAAAAGGGTAAGGGGTAATGTCGCCACCACTGACCCGACGTTAAATTGGGCCATGATTTGATCGTAACCAGGGGTGTAAATCGCCAGGGCCATGTACACCGACATAGTGAGGATGGCAATTTGAATGACAAAGAATGCCTTTTGCAACACCAGCCAGTTGCGAGGGTTTTCAGGGTCGTCGTCGCCGTCCCAAGTGACCATGATCACCGACGATTGGGTTGTGAGCGTCTTCTCCCCGGACCCCAGCAGATCCAGCAGGTCGTCGACGATGTTGGTGGCCTCGTTGGACACCGATGCTTTGGAAGGAGCGTACTCATGGGTGAGGTACTTGCGTTCGACTTCGTATTCCGATTGCTCTTCTTTGTAAGAAAAGTATTTATGCTGAGAGAGATGGTACACCGAACGGCCGAAAAATGAGTCACGTACGAACTGATACCACATTGGATGATCAAGGTGACGTCGGGAGGACGCGTAACTAAATACTGCCAGCGGTATTAGCCATCACACATGCAAACGTTGCCTTGCCGCTCAATACGGAAGCGGCCCGATGCATCTCGCACGGCCCACAGTGTTGCAACGCGTAGGGAGCCGTGCGAAAGCGGCAATAACCGACGCACCCTGTCACCAAATGAGAAACCGCCGATGCTTTTCACGTAAGCAATTTTCATTTTTGCCCGCCTGCATTTGAGGGATGAGCATGCACCCAGTGGAAATGTTGTAGTGATAACTGCCACTGCTGACAATTTAGGATCACAACCATCCTTCGGATCACTTGGAATATTTCTTGTTGTCACGTAGGGGGGGTTTGAGTCTCATCTGGTGTGCTGGATATGGTCGAGAAATTAGAGATGAGCGGCTATACTACAAAGATCACGCAGTGTTAGCCGCACTGATGTAAGCAGGCTTTAGACTTGAGTTCTGTCACAATCTGATCCGTGTGCTATC